>NC_059153.1:2411136-2711590 GCF_020740605.2 Lemur catta | reverse complement strand
TGCTCTTCTCATATTTTGCATAAGCTCATGAACAGACTCCTCTGATTTTGGCCAGTGTGAATTTCCCTTACTTCCTTCAGAGCTCATTTGAAGACACTCATTATATTTTATATGGTATTTTTAGATATTTTTTGATTGAGAGGTTTTTCCTATTACTTTCCTATCAGATTGTTCCAGATGGCTCTTGCTTGTTCTCGTAGCTCATCTTCATGGCTACTTTATTTTCATTATGGATCTGAAATCATTACAAACACCCTCCTTTTTGTTCTCTTTTTGCCTTTTGTTCTAATTAGTCTGATATTTATATTTCCATTACTGTTTAATTTCTGTTCCATTTCCCTGATGCATCTTTGCTCAGCTGTTTATTTTTCACCTGTTGTCCCCATTTACTTCTAAAGAGAAGCAAGGAGCGACTGATTGCCCTGGAAGAATCATTCCCTAGGACGATGCATCACTGAGGCAGCCTCTCCACACACATTCTGAACAAACTGAGAAGTCCAAGCCATGGCATATAGATGCCAAAATATCACCTTAATCCTATCAAGGCTGAACTGAGGATGCAGCTAAGTGTAAAAGCAAAATGGACCTACTAGAATTAAACTAACTTAACCCCCCAACTCTTAGGCAATGGTGGAACCAGCCAGGTAAACCTTACCGGGCAGGCAGAGAGACTCCCAAAAGGAAAAGATGGAAAGTATGAGCTCACAAGGCCTGATTCACGTTAATATTTACAAAATCCTCTGACCAAAGTGATCGAGTCCCTTTCCTGGAGAGAAAAGGATCTAAGGGCTATAGAGAGGCCAGGAATGACACAGCCCGGGTCAGAAGGAAACATCAGGAGTGAGAGAGAAGCCTCCCTCCTTAGTAAGAAACAAGGGAGAAGAAAACAGTATTTGCTGAGTGTTTCCCATTGTGAAGCCTGGCTAGTTTAAATTGATTATTTTAGTTAATCTTTACAAAACCCAGTGAGGTAGTTATATTCCTTTTTATAGGGGAAGGTATTCAGGCTCAGAGAATTTACGTATGTTGCCCAATCTGCAACTCACTTGTAGAGAACGAGAGGAAATTACTCTAGTCCCTTACCCCCCACAGTAAGGTTGGACATGCAAAGTCCTAATTAATTATTCTACCATAACGTTTCATTTATTCTATTTGCAGAGGTGCTCTCGGTATTCGAAAAAGGTTCAATTTTCCTGAGGAAACTTATTTAAATTCCACCGAATGTGTGCATGTGCTTTGTCGGGGATTCGAGACCAGTTTGGCTGAATGCACTTTTACTAAGAGAAGAGCCAAGGGTTACCAGGGTTTAGCGGGCGTGGTGTGTTACACACAGAACACAGGTTGGTGGAGAACTTGCCTGCTACTTTCCCTTCCTTCAGGGTCAGTAATCTCACACCAAGCCCACAGTACACAAATGACTGATGCTCACTTTCCAGTCACAGAGGCAGGGATATGGACTCGATCATGTTTGGGGCTTTCGAGCCTAAATTGGTGCTTTCCCCCCTATTGTATCTTTTTGCCATTCAAATATTCTTCTATCCAGGTTCCTAGAGAGGAAGCAAAGTTGCCAGACTCCCCTTTGCCTTGTTGGAACATCCAGATTGCCATAAGTTATTATGGCAAACACAAGCCAACCAAGCATGAGAAGCAACGTCGGCATCTCCTTCTGGAGTTCCAGCATATATAGAATACATTTCTTTAAAACCTTTCAGTGATCACATCAGCGGCTAGGTTTCCTGGTAGTCATTGCCACTTCTCCCTCCGTCCTGACGCTGGAATATTTTAGCCATATGTGTGGTTTCAAAGACCAAAGACGTAGCTGTCTTTTTTCAGTGCTAAGAAAAAAATAAAGTGCCATCTGGGAAGTAGGTGTGGGGCTTATTACAGTAGCAAGAAAGGAATGGGTGGGAGCCAGTGTTTGCCGAGGTCAGCAAGCATCTCTGATTCCAGATGCCACCTGCTTCAGACTTCCACGATCACAACTGCTTTTCAGAGATAATGACGGGACCTCCATAGGCCAGCGTTGGGGAATTTATTTTCCTTATTAATCATATGTACTGTGTTGACACTACCAATTCATCTTGTATCATTTTTGTTGAAGTCTCCCTTTGTCTTAATGATGTCATGATCCCCACAATGTGATAAGGATGTCATGCCACAACTCCATAAATAAATCTCATAAGGTTAATTCCTGCTTTGCAGAAGTACCAACAGATGAGTCCTTTGAGTGTGTAAACGGGAAACACATTCCTCGGACGAAGGCCTGTGACGGTGTCGACGACTGTGGGGACCGGAGTGACGAGCTGTGCTGTAAAGGTGACACGACTCCAGCCTTGAAGCCCCCAGATTCACGTTTCTGACTTAGAAAAGCAAACACAACTTTACCATGGAATTTCGGATTGCTCCTCATTCAGTGTTAAGAAATGGCAAAAAAAACCTCCCCCGCTTATGTTTACACAGGTTGCCAAGGTGACAGCTTCCTTTGCAAATCGGGGGTTTGTATTCCAAGCCAGCAAAAATGCAACGGTGAGGTGGACTGCATTACGGGAGACGACGAAGTTGGTTGTGAAGGTAATTAAACGTTTGGGGCGGCCTTTTTCCATTTTTGAATTCAAGGATTCGGAAACTTTCCTTTAGGTAGAGTGCAATCTTAAGGGACCACAGGTGGCTACAGCAGTAAGAATACGACTGGGTGGGCATTTTACCTCTTCATATTTTCATTTACTAAATGTCTGCTTATTTCAGGACTTTTTTTTTTTTTTTTTTTTTTTGAGACTGAGTCTCACTCTGTTGCCCGGGCTAGAGTGAGTGCCCTGGCATCAGCCTCGCTCACAGCAACCTCAAACTCCTGGGCTCAAGCGATCCTCCTGCCTCAGCCTCCCGAGTAGCTGGGACTACAGGCATGCGCCACCATGCCCGGCTAATTATTTTCTATATACATTTTTAGCTGTCCAGATCATTTCTTTCTATTTTTTATTTATTTATTTTTTTTTAGTAGAGACGGGGTCTCGCTCTTGCTCAGGCTGGTCTCGAACTCCTGACCTCGAGCGATCCTCCTGCCTTGGCCTCCCAGAGTGCTAGGATTACAGGCGTGAGCCACCGTGCCCAGCTGCTCAAGTTATTTTAATATATTCATTCACTCAGTGGATATCTATTAAGTTCCTACTGTATGTGCCAGGCCCTGTTCTAGGTGCCAGGGTTACAGCAGCGAATAACATTTCAAGAATTCCCGGCCTCTTCCTGGGTCTTACATTCTAGTGGTGGAAGAAAGACAGTAAATAGAAGAAATAAGTGAAATATTAAGTAAAGTAAAGACTACGAAGAAAAATAAAGCAAGGACAGAGGATATAAAATGTTTGGGGGGGTAAGTTTTGACATTTAGGCAGGGGACTCATGAAGCCGCGGCAGCCACGTGGGACAGGCTCCAGGCAGAGGGGACAGCACTGCAGAGTTCCTAGGACAGAAGCATTCCAGTACCTGCAAGGAAAGCAGCAAGGTGGTCAGTGTGACAGGTGGCACAGGTGATGGCAGTGAGGCACTAAGGGACAAACAGTAGCACGAGCACGAGGGGTGGGGGCCAGAGGTGTCCTTATAGCTACCTTCCCCAGGGGACCTGCCCCGTGGCGAGCTGGTAAATGCTCAACAGCAGCTGGCTTTGGAGAGAGACAGAGAAGCCTTGATGTGTAGCTTTTGCTGATTTCTGGGGGTGTAAATACTCCCACCTGGGTGACTTCAACCTATTGACAAGATGTCACAGGACAGAAGCTGGGCAGTCGGGGATACAACACTCTGGCGGACTGGCCAATCGAGGCCAGCACACCACCGGATCACTCCCAGCTGCCCATTGCAGTTTTCTGCACTTGTTCTACTTTTCCTTCTCAGCAGTAAACACCGGGAAAACAGAATCTATCTAATTATTTTTATATTCCAAATGTCCTAGGACAGGTGCCCTCCACGTGAACATTAAATAAATGTTGAAGATAGGTGTGGATAAATGAATTGATGTTAATTATATTTTGACATGACTTGATATGTTCAGTAGTAGACTTTACTAAAATTTTGTTTGATTTTCTGTTGATAATCAGTTCTTAAATTAAAGAATATACTTTTTAGAATTTCAAATCATGTAACTTCTCCCGAAGGGTGTACAAGCAGTTGAGCAGAAGTGCTTACTTGTTCACTAAATTTCATTCCGTCCTTAGGAAAGAGAGGAAGAAAGGAAAACTCTTCAGGGAGGAGGACAGTAAATCATGACTTTTGCTACAGTTTGATTTCTTCAGTAAAATTATATTTTGGGGTTTTTTTCTTCTCCTCTTCCTCTTCTTTGCCCTCCCCTTCCCTCAACTTAAAACTGTAAGGTTTAAGATCAAGGAACAAAATTTGTTAGTTTATTAGGAAAAAATCCTACTGCAGGAGAGTACCTACAACATAAATCTTATTTTTACATAAATTTATTGACTCTATATCCAAAATTCATTTAGTCAATTGTCATTGTTGCTTCCCTTTACCCTTCGTCAAGATGAGCTCTGCCTTTTGTATTCCAGTAATGGTTCTAATTTTTCCCTCTCCAAGAAAGGGCAAGTGGGAGCAGAGATGTAAAATAAAAACATTGATATATTCATTGACCTCTAAGTGCCAGGTCAGAATCCCTAAATCAAGGGAGGTTTGGATTATATCTTAGTTGCATTTATCTCTTATAAGCCCTCCTTTTATTAATATAAGTTAAAAATAATTATAAATTTTATGTAACAGTATAGTAAAATTGCTGTTGACTATGTATCCAAATGTATCTAAAGTATTAATCCCTTTTTAAAATTCAAGTTAAAACAATTTCCTTGCCATGATGAAATTCATGTGTTTAAATGCAAGATGAAAAAAAAAGAAAGAAAAAAAGAAAATAAATGCAAGATGAAAAATTTGTTTTGCAATATTAAAAATCAAAGTAAGATGGCATACTGTGGTTTCCTTTTATCTTTTTGTAACTATTAATTTAAATTGTTATACTAGTTCTGAAATATTAATGATCTTTGTATATTTTATTTAAATGAAAGTAATCTTTTTGCTATAGTCATTTTTTTTGTTTTGTTTTTAGGAGCCAGACATACTGCAATACAAGGTAAATCTATTTTATTTTTTTTTTGAGATGGGGTCTTGCTATGTTGCCCAGGCTGGCCTTGAACTCCTGGGCTCAAGCAATCCTCCTGCCTCAGGGATTACAGGTGCCTGCCACCTATTTTTGTAACAGAAAATTTGTATTACAGAATTGAAAACAAAAATAAGGTGCTATGGTTTTATGATATATGTGTAATATTAAGATATTGATATGGTATGTATTTTTTCTCAATTAAAAATTATCCCTTGCTGTGGTAAATGTTTGGTTCTGTTTTTTGTTTTTTTTTTCAGGCTTTGCACCTGTGGCTCAAGGTAAAGATTTTATTAACATCTTGGGATACTGAAAAATTGAAACAAACCTAAGGTTCTATTGGCTTATATTTTAATGTTTCCTATTTCCTGTGCTCGATATGACTGTGTGTTAGGGCCAGCCCAGCTTTAACCCAGTTTAGGCAGAGAGGCCTTTCTTCAACGTGACAAACTTTATTCACACACACCCCATGCACAGCCTGGTGACCAAAACGTCACCCACATCAGCCCTTCCCTGCACGGTTCACCTTTGCCGAATCCCTTTCTCCTTCTCCTGTCATTTTCCCTCAAAACCAGGGCAGCTCCTGAAGAAATTGCCACTGGAGGAAAGATAGCAACTTTTTATGATAGATGTTTTCTTATCTACTTATATCAGATGGATGTCCCCAAATCCTCCAACTCTTTGGGGCCACTCTTTTCTTTTTTGTTTTTGTGTCTTTGGTTTGGTTTGGTTGGTTTGGGGGTTTTGTTTGTTTCTTGGTTTTTTGTTAACAGGTCTCTTCACAAATAACTTTTCTTAAATATTTATATAAAATGACTCGAGTCGCCAGCCCACATAATGCCAGAAGTTCACGGTCCTCCTCGGGAATTCTTCGGATTCCTGGGGGACTTACCAGCTCAAGGTCACCCTGCTCTAAATGCCCAGTCTCCATGATTTTGTTGTGCTCCCTCTCACTTGCCATTCTGCCCTCTGAAGCTGCTGTTCTTTTTTTCCCTCCTCTCTGCTCTTCGTTCCTTTTTCCTTCCCTTCCCTCCTTTTCCTTCATCCTCCCTCCCTGGGGTCAGGCCTCAGGGGCAAAGGCATGAGTTAGTGACACACCTCAGCACCCTGTATGTGACCATCATCCGTCCAGGCCCGGCTCCTCACTTGTTTTACTTATTTATTTCTCTTTTTTTTTTTTTTTATTCTTATTTCAGCATATTGTGGGGGTACAAAAGTTTAGGTTATGTATATTGGCCTTGCCCCCCCTCCCCAAGTCAGAGCTTCAACCGTGCCCATCCCCTAGACAGTGGGCATCGCACTCATCCTGTAGGTATACACCCATCCCTTCCCCCACCCACATCTGCCCGACACCCGATCAATGTTGTTCCTAAATGTGCTCTTAGGTGATGATCAGTGAAACCAATTTGCTGGTGAGTACATGTGGTGCTTATTTTTCCATTCTTGGGCTACTTCACTTAGTAGAATGGGCTCCAGCTCTCTCCAGGAAAATACAAGAGGTGCTAGATCACCGTTGTTTCTTATAGCTGAGTAGTACTCCATGGTCACCAGACCTTAGATAGCCATTTTAAAGTGGTTTAATGTATACGCCTTTCTGTTTGTATGCATTCTTATCCGATGTGTGTTATTATCTTGTGAGCATATGTTTTTCATTTACATAGTATCGTGTTGTAGGTCTCAAGTTTCCTTTTTTTGTTCTTTTCACAAAGGGTTACGTTTTAAAGATCTGTCCGTGTTGCTCTGTGTTCGTCTAATCTGTTGCTTCTAACTGCTGCATAAAATCCTCCGCTCTGTTCATCTTTCACAATTTACTTTCCACTTTATCAGCAATGCACTTTATTATTTTATTTTTTATTTTTTGAGATAAAGTCTCGCTCTGTTGCCCGGGCTAAAGTGCCGTGGCATCAGCCTAGCTCACAGCAACCTCAAACTCCTGGGCTCAAGCGATCCTCCTGCCTCAGCCTCCCGAGTAGTAGCTGGGACTACAGGCATGTGCCACCATGCCTGGCTAATTTTTTCTCTATATATTTTTAGTTGTCCATATAATTTCTTTCTATTTTTAGTAGAGACGGGTCTCGCTCTTGCTCAGGCTGGTCTCGAACTCCTGAACTCAAATGATCCACCCTCCCTGGCCTTCCAGAGTGCTAGGATTACAGGCGTGAGCCACCGCGCCCGGCCTAGCCAAAATTTTATCTCTGCAAAAACAGATAGTTAAATTTTATGAAGAACAGAATCAGCAATGTGAATTATTGAAAGAAGGTTTCTATGGGGACGCGGCATTTCTGTGTGATGTCAAATCAAAACAACTCGAACATTCCTTTGCAAGGTAAAGCTAAGTCTACACATGGTATGTGGCAAAAAATCCAAACATTTCATAAAAAGGTATCTTTTTTCAAACACATCTTCTTCAAAAGGAAATTTCAGATGAATATTTTCCCCGGTTAGCAAAGGTCATTGATGAGCAGGATGACATATTCGAAGCATCTGAAGAATGCACAGCCGTTGTAGACCTATTAACTAGAGAGTATAATGAAAGGTTCACAGACTTTGAGAATCACAGCGTCACTCTCAAATGAGCATTTCAGCTTCACTTTGTTGATATCACCAAGGCACTTAAAGAACTGCAGATGGAATTGATTGGGCTCTCAGTAGATGACATGTTAAAGTCATCGTTTGATGCAAGAAAGATCCAATTGAAATATGGAAAAATGCAGTAGCATTCCCACGCCTTCAGCAACGTGCTCGAAAAATGCTTTCTTGCTTTTCTACCGCTTACTGCTGTGAATCTACATTCTCCTGCCTAACCCAAATCAAGGCACCCTGGAGGTCACAAATGAAATTAATGCGGCTTCCAACATGAAAAGGTTCCCACCCCTGTCTGGACTGTGACGTCTCAGCCACGTCTTCCTCCAAGGCAGAGCAACATGTTGGTGGGAATCTGCCTTCACATCCCCAGGCCGAGGAAATTATGATCCTGCCTAGGATGGCAGGGTGAAGATGGAAACGTCTTGTATAATTTCAAGAAAAAGTCCAAGGGGGAAAAGAATCTTTTTTTCTTACGACTCCTGCATCCCGGCTGCCTGATGCTGACCATACCTAGTACTGAAACCAGTGAAATATCTTTGTTTGCATGAACGCATAAGAAGTGTCTTATTCTGGACAAAATGAGAGGAGCCTTTTAAATGTCAGCTCAGGACTCTACTGGTCAGTGTTGGTGAGTGCTCCCTGCCCTAGGTGAAGACCCTGTGAATGCAGAGTTGAGCAGGAATCTTCTCTTCTCTGACCTGTGCATTTTGCCTGCTCTAAATACAGGAAACTGTGACACCAGAGTCTCACCACTCACTTATACCAAGAGACACCTCTAGTTTGTGCCAGAAAGAATTTCTATGCAGTTCCCCTTGAGCCTCTACAATGACCCAGCTACAGAAAGAAAATAAGATGACATGCTTTGGGGATTTTGTACGGTCCTTTTAAAGGGAACACAAATTTTCAAGGCAGAAAATCATTATCGAAGTGTAAATGGTTTTAATGATTTAATTTTCACTCTAAATACAACTTTAAACGTTGGGACTTTTTGTTTTATCGTAGAAGAAACAGAAACTTTGACTGCTGATATGAATGCAGGTAAGTTAACGTTACACTTTCTTATTAATGTTTCACTAGTTCAGACAGAAATTTTAACATGATTTGTGTATATGCATGTATATATATCTAACTGATTCAAGCAACAATTAACTTTGGTATCAACTGAAATTGAAAACATAACATTATTCTTCTCCTTTTCCTATCAGTTTTAGGAAAAACAGCGTAAATGATTCTTGAGAACTGTTTTTAAAACCGGGTTAATTTATATGGCTAATTTTGAAGTGAAAACAATACTCGAGTCCCATGTAAACTTTTTTTTTCCTCCCTTTTTTTTGACCCCTGGTAGAGCTCTTCTTAAAATATGTAAACTTTTTGATATGAACTTTGTCAGGTCAGTTTTGTCAGAACAACCAGATTTCAAGCATATAGGACGTATATTTTGGAATAGAAAAATAATAGATGTTAACTGAATTAACGTGTTATTTTGCAATGTTTTAAATTATGATAACAGAAAAACTTTGAAAATCTGTACCCTGGCTAGTTGTGCACTAAGAGGCCAATTAAATTAAAGTATTAAGTTCCTGGGAAGTTAGTAATTGATTAGAGATTTGGAGTCAGACATATTGCATTAAATCCTGACTCAGTTGTGTATTAGCTCTGTAACCTTAGGTGAGTAACTTAACCTCAAATACAAACTGGGACTAAAATAGCTCCCCGTTCAGGAGTGTTTTAAAGTGAAGTTCATGGAAGACTCCCTTCTAATTGTCAGTCCTCAAAATCGTTCATTCACAACTTCTCTCCTTTGGTACCTCCCTTCTTTTGGTATTTCCAAAATGATTAACAGTGACATAAATTTTCCTTTCTCATTTGGGGCTAATAAGCAAGTTTACAAACATTTTCATGACCTGGTAAAATATAGAAAATAAAGGGAGCATCTTACACATTTACTTTCTTCCGTTGTCATGAATTCTCTTGCAAATCCACGTCCTAAGTCCTGCTGTACTGTGTTTTCTCAGTGACAAAGGAGCCACATCTGCATGCTCCCAGAGGAGGGAAACATTGTCACATGTCAAATGGCTAAAAAGACACCCCCCAGTCTGCTGACCTTCTTGCCTAGGCGTCGCTGGCATGTCACCTCTCAGGGTTAAAATGATGATTAAATGAGATAAACTGTATACAAAGTGCTTAGTGTGGGGCCGGACACATAGAAAGCACTCGGTATTAATATCATTAATGCTAATATTAATGTTATTGAAAAGAGTTACACCTAAACAGCTTCTAGAAAGTAAAAACCATGAGAATGAGAAAACATAGGAACGTGCTTCCCTCCTGAGCTGTCACTGTGGCGAGACCTGCATGTGCAGCATGTCCCACCCGCTAGGGGCTGGCACATGTCCAAGCCCTTGGCCAGCCCGTTTCTGTCACTAGTCCACCTGTAGACAGAACGTCAGAGAATCAAGCCAGTTGTAGTATTAAGCCCGCATTTTCGACCAAGGTGCCTGGCACAGTTTAGCATTCCAAATAACTCACTAATGAATCCGGCCTGTTGTATGTTAGCTGTGATTCTGCTGTTTTTGTGGCATGGGTAATCAGGAAGTTGGCATGGGTAATCAGGAAGTATCTGTCCGCAGAGGCATGGGTGCAAAATAGTCATGGCACGGTCTCTCCCTTTCTTGAAGAAAGAAAACGGATAAAGTCATTGTTACCCAAACTGTCCTGTGGAGTTAAGAACAGCAGCCACGTGCGAAGGAAACGCGTGGTGGGAGGAAGCCTCGCCCAGGACGTGGTAAACCTGCAAGGAAACCACCGCGCACCTTCCCGGGACAGCCAGGGCTGGGGAGGAGCAGGAGGGCCGGTGTGATTGCGGGAGGCCGGGGGTCTTGCAGCAGAAATAGCTCAGGGCTGTTTGCAGTGCTCTGTTACAATGGCAGTGACCGCAGGAACGTTTTCTGCAGGGAGACTTCCCGTGGCAGGTGGGAATCAAGGAAGCCGACGGCATCTCCTGTGGGGGAATTTATATCGGTGGCTGCTGGGTTCTGACCGCTGCACATTGTGTCAGGTAAAAAATGTCCTCGCTACATTTTAGATTTCCTGAACCAATGCAAACGAGCAGTAGAGATTGTGGCAGGTGGTAAGCAAAAGCGTATCTGAGGTCACTTGAGGCCAAGAGTTCCCAATCAGCCTGGGCAACATAGCGAGACCCCATCTCTGAAAACAAGTTTAAACATTAGCCAGGTGTGGTGGTGTGGCCTTTCGTCCCAGTGACTGGGGAGGCTGAGGCAGGAGGATCCTTGCGCCTGGAAGTTCAAAGATGCAGTAAGCCATGATTGTGCCACTGCACTCCAGCCTGGGCAGTGCAGCAAGACTCTGTCTCTAAAAAACAAACAAACAGAATGCATATCTGAGAAAAGCCATGGATGTTCCACTCTATTAATGGCTAAATCTCCTCTGGTGTTCGTGACGGGAACTCCAGGGGCCAATCGCCCAGAACATTCTGTGTTCTCCACAGACCAAGCCGCTGAGCCCACTGGCAGGGGCAGATCGAACCCACAGGTGCCGAGTTACTTGGCTCGGCTCGATTGCCCGGTGGGAAAGTGGGTCGTACTTGCATTTCGTTCTCTGCTGTGCCCCATCTCTCTTTTCTCTGCCGTATGGCAAGAGCGATGATGTTTCCATACCCAGTTTGGATCACTTACAACTTGAAATTCAGTGGCTTCGCATCCCTCTTAGGATAAAAATCTAAACAAAACGTTTGACCTGGCCCATGACCCCCCTGTAACCTGACCCCTGCGTACGCTTGCCAATCTCATGGTGCCCACAGCGCCAACCCCTGCTCGCTTCTCCGCCCGCTATGGGCTGCTCTCAGCTACCCCAGTGCATTTGCTCCCCGCTGCAAAGGGACCTTTATGTGTTGTTCCCCCTGCCTGGAACGATCCTCCTTACCCTTGTTCCCTAGGAGCACTGCCCTAACGCGGTGCCTGGAATAGATGGCAGGTTCACACTAACTGTTTGTTGAGTGAATAAACGGAGTTAGCCTTTCAGCACTATTCAGGACCTCTGATCCAGAAAAATAACCCAAATTAATACGAATGACAGAATTCTCGGAACACTGTACATAAAAGTATCCTGAACAGCTCATTATCTCCTAGGGCATTGCCGTTTAACTATAAGGTGATTACCTAAGTCATCCTTCTAGAAGGATAAGGTCTGTTCAGTTTATTATGCTTGAGAAAGCAGAAAATACATAGATAATTCATTTTTGAAAGATTACCATTAAATGGTTTAAGTTTTATTGCTTAATGAAAACCCATTTTATGAAATACTTAATTGTCTGGAAATGCTAGACTTTGAGGTTTTTATTTAGTTTTAATTTTTTTTTTTTTTTTTGAGACACAGTGTTGCTCTGTTGCCCTGGCTAGAGTGCCATGGCATCAGCCTAGCTCACAGCAACCTCAAACTCCTGGGCTCAGGCAATCCTCCTGCCTCAGCCTCCCAAGTAGCTGGGACTACAGGCATGCGCCACCATGCCCGACTAATTTTTTCTGTATATATTTTTAGTTGTCCAGATCATTTCTTTCTATTTTTAATAGAGATGGGGTCTCGTTCTTGCTCTTGCTCAGGCTGGTCTCAAACTCCTGACCTTGAGCGATCCTCCCGCCTCGGCCTCCCAGAGTGCTAGGATGACAGGCGTGAGCCACCACTCCCGGCCACATTCACTATTTCAATAGGATTTTAAAGCAGCTACTATGTTTCAGGTATAATATGAGGCTTCAGGGCTGCAGAGAGGAACTAGAGCCCAGCTCTGACTTCAAGCAGCACAGGCTGGTGGGAAGAAAGGCATGTGAACAAATAAATACAGTGCAATGATAGCACGGAGTCAGTCTCAAGGCTCAGGATAAGGTCTGCGTGGTCTTTGCCCTGAGAATCTCTGGGGTTGCAGAGTAACGAGAGTATAGGGCCCAACTCCCCGGTTCCTCAACTATATTTCTGGCAAGATGCCGTCTGGCCTCTGCTTCCCACTGGCAGTGATGGCTCACACACCCCGAAGGTAGCAAACTCGCTCCGCTCCTGAGCAGCTCTGGTTGTTAGTGAGCTCTTTCTGCTCCTGCTACTGAGCAGCTACTGGATTATTCCTCCCTTTACCACTCACCACTGACCTAAATCTGCGCCGAGTAAACTTAACCTCACTGCTTCATGACAGCAAGAAGTTTAAAAATCTGGGAAAATGAAAAAAATCCTCTAACAGGTAGAATGTAAAGATGAAGTGTCAGAATTCTATACTTACCTTTCTTTCTCAATGTTTTATTTCCTCCTCCTTTTTTTTTTTTTTTTTGCCATAGAGTCAGCAAAATACACCGTTACCAAATCTGGACATCATTATTAGACTGGGTAAAATATAATCGTGAGATAAAAGTCGAACTGGTGAATAGAATTATTATCCATGAAAAATACAACGCAAGCACCTACCAAAATGACATAGCTTTGATAGAACTGAAAGGCTACCCCAACCCAAAAATCTGTGAGCTGCCTCAGTCCGTCCCAGCCTGCATCCCCTGGTCTCCATACCTGTTCCAACCTAACGACAGATGCATCATTTCTGGCTGGGGCCGAGGAAAAGGTAGGTTTTATAATTTGTGAATCAGAATCCAGGGGCTGAACATGAAGGGGCTAGACATGGCGTGGGTGCTAATTTCCTAGTACTCAGAGAGGAACATAGCTTCGTATCTAGAAAAGCGAGCATGCAGCCAAGGCTGGCTTCGAGGATTTGTGGCATTTACAGTCACCCAGCACCCTGCACTCAGGAGGGCCAGAAGGGCCCCATGCTCTACTGTCACCATCATGACATTTTGATAACTTTTGAAAGGGCCTCACCCCACATTTCCATTTTTCACTGGACCCTGCAAATTATGTAGCCAGTCAGTATCCAGGCTTTCAATGGACACATACACTCTGTTTGTGATTCTTTCTCAAGCCAATGTTTCGCGGTAGCCATTCACCAGGAAAAACTATATAGACAGCAGACACACAGCAGGGACTTTTGGGATCAGTTGGGGCAGATGTGGATGAAAGATAAAGAAGTTTGGAAGGGACAGCCTTGGTATGTGTTGAATCACTGGCTTGCACACCCCACCTCCTCTCTCCCCTCCTCTCTCCTTCCCCTGTCCCCGGGCCCCACCCAGCCCACACAGAGAAAGAGAACATTAGGAATTCATTCTTTGAACTTCTAAGAAGACTTGAGGTGAACACTTGACATGAATAAGAGATGTGGACAATTAGAACCAAATTATTAGAAAGACCTGCTGAATTAGAGTTTAGATTAGAATTAAACTACCCAACACTTTCCCCTTCGTCTTGAGGATTTAACCTTGAAATTTAGCTTCCTTTTGATCTCTTAAACTCTCTTTCGTGAGCAGAAACCCTAAGTAACTTCATTGCATTGGTCTTATAGACTCATACTCCAGCACATTCTTTATAAAATTGCCACATTGAAAAGTGTCAAATGTATCAATATGTTGAAATTGACCAAGATTTGTAGTTCATTTCATTTGAATACCCAACTTATAAAATACTAAATTTTATTAGGAAATAATTCATCCAGAGTTATTGTGTCCTTCTATTTGTTCTGTTTTTTTATGTACATTTTATTATGTACCTTTTATTATGTACATTTATAAGAATACACAAAAGCAAGAGATTAGAGTATAATACCCCCTTACTTATTCATCGTCCAGTTTCCACGGTTATCAACACTCTGCCATTCTTTTACCTCCCTGTGTCAACCAGGGTCCCAAGGGGGCAATTAGGAAGGTGTATTTACAAAGGGGTTAATTACAAAGATGTGAGTGGTGGGGCGTCGCAGAACCACAAGGGCTGGGCAGGCGACTGGGACTGGCAGTAGCAGAGCTGTCGCAATTCCCAGATCCCAAGACAGAAGAGAAGGAGAAGCTCCCAGAAGGAGAGATGTCAGGTAGATCGGGCTGCCTAGAGAGAAGCAGAGACCTTGGGCATAGCCAGCCCCGATCTCATTATCCTCCCTCCTGCTGGGATCCTCTTCCTCCCAAACCAGCTGGAGGCCAGAAGCCAGGGGTCTCCTGCAGGTGGGGCTGTCAGGACAGAGACACGTCTTTCCTGGCGTACATTAAATCATATCCCAGACACCGTGTCATTCCACACACGGATACTCCAGTGTATGTCTTTCCCAGATAACGATACGACACCATTTTCACACCCAACAAAATAAAACTGATTCCTCAATATGATCCAATGTTTAATATTCCTCATCTATTTATGAAAACATTTTTACAGCCAGATTATTTGAATCAAGATCCAAACAAGGTCCACATGTTGCACTTGGTGGCTTTGTTTCTTAAATCTCTTTTAACCTAGAACTGTCACCCCTTCCTGTTATTTAAAATGTATTCATTAAAGAAATGGAATAGTTCTTATTTTAGAATTTCCACACCTTGAATTTGGCTGATCGTATCCTTGATCTGGCATCTGGCATGTTCTTCCGTTCCATGTGCTCCCCATAAACTGGTAGTTCGATAGATTCTTATTCAATGATTAATTTATTAGTCAAATATGGCTCAACACATTTATTGAGCATTTACTAAAGTGCTAGGATTTCACTGGTAAAAAATACGGACCCAGTCAACAGACAAAGAGAAAAAGAGGTTCCCAGGCAGAAAGATGAAAGCCAGCTCGCCAGGCACTTACCGGCCACCTTGAAGTCAAGAGGTTAAAAATTCTGTGCTTTTACTGCCTCTACCTGGGTTCAGTTACAGCTCAAGACACTTACCATACAGGGGAGCCACCAGACACGAATGACACCCCCAGACAGCAGAATGTGGCAAAGTACCTTCAGAATCGTACAAAACAAGAGTGCAGGGGAGGGAGCTATCTTCTGAGCCATTAAAAATTCCTTACCGGTTTCAAAGACTTTTCCTGAGTTAGGGGAAGTAATAAATTACTAAGTTTTAAAAAAGCCCTTGTTCTGGGAAAGGCAGCCATCTCGAGACCAACTTGAAGTAAAGCTTGAGTAAATCAGAAACTCCTTCCTGATTTGCCATGTGCTTTGGTAGATTTTTATCTCCCTCTGCTTCTCAGGAGAGTAGAATACTATTCTACAATTAGCTACTACGTGTGCACTACGGTGCCAGGGTCTACGGGGGTGTCTTCGCAGGAAAAACCAGAGGTCTCTGTCCCTAGGTCGTTCACAGATCAATTGAGAGGAGGAGTCATTTGCCATAAGAGACTTAGCGTGTAATTGAATTACTGTGAGTTCGTGCATTAATTAATTACATAAATATTTGTTGAGCAACTACTTTGTGCTGGCACGATTCCAGGTGCCTACCCCCTGCCCTCCTGGAGCTTCGGGTGGCCAGGAACCTGCCCCGGAATGAGAAAATAAAAGTTGCTGAGATCTGGGCAAAAGGAGGAGGGGAGAAGGGGCAAAGATTCACTCCTTATCCCTGAGACATCTCACCCTGCATTCTTACGTTTTTCTCTTCTTCTCTAATCTGTCAGCAGTACCTGGCCTGTCTCTTGCCTTGGACCAAAGATGTGCAAGTCCTGAAACTTTTACTTAAATAGAAAGGAAATCCTAACTCCCCTTCAAATCCCTTCCCATAACTTAGGAAACGGATGTCCTCCCAGACACACACATTGATAACTTCATCTGTATTTCCTTTATTCAAACTTCTTATGTGAAAAAGTTGTTTTCACTCTAACAAGCGCTTTCAAGGAACTAGAGATGGTAAGAAGACAGGAGGTGTTTCTGTGGGAAGATCCCATCTCTGATTCCTGAACTCAGCAAGCAAAGGAGAAAGATTTTATCTCATTCATCGCAGGGCACCGGTTCTTTTTTAGTGAGTGTGACTTTAGACCACATGTTCAATAACGACCCCGTGCCCAGCCATCCAATTTTAGAAGGACGATTATAGAAATGGGGACACAAGGAGAGTACGATTAAATACACTAAGGCGTTGTCCTCAAAAGCGTATGTATGTGTTAAAGAATATATACTCTTTTATAGTCCTAATGGTTTACTAAGTTATGAGAGTATTTAGATTTCTCATTTGTGACTTCTAAATGTTTGTTTGTTTTCTCATTTTGTTTAGATAAACAAAGGGTCTTTTCACTTAAGTGGGGTGCAGTTAACCTAATTGGCAACTGCTCTAAGTTTTACCCAAATCGCTTCTACGAAAAAGAGATGGAGTGTGCAGGTGAGTGCGAAGTGGCTCATCTGGGATCCGTGTGTATCCTGCTGGCAAACACCTCCTCCTCCCCGCCTGTCAGCTCTGGGCCTGAACCCTTCCATTCAGCCTCCTGGCTGCCGCATTGCCAGACTCTTTCTGGGCCTTCCCTGTAGCTCAAGTCCCCTTATTCTAATACTGGGAGGAGAAATCTTCCTAAAGCTGTCATACACCGGCACAGCAAGGTGACTAAGAGCACAGACTTTGGAACCAGACCTGGATCTATATCCCAGTTTTTACCAATTACTAGTCATGTGACCTTGAGCATTTTCCTCATTTGGAAAATTGAGGCTCTAAAGAGGGAAGGAAACGGAGGGCAGAGCAGTTGCATAATTTGCCCAAAGTCTTACAGACAAGAAGTGGCATATACCCAGGACCAAAAGTAAAACTGCTTCTAAATACAAATTTCTTTCTTTTTTTTTTTTTGAGACAGAGTCTTGCTCTGTCACCCGGGCTAGAGTGAGTGCCGTGGCGTCAGCCTCGCTCACAGCAACCTCAAACTCCTGGGCTCAAGCGATCCTCCTGCCTCAGCCTCCCGAGTAGCTGGGACTACAGGCATGCGCCACCATGCCCGGCTAATTTTTTTCTATATATATTTTTAGTTGGCCAGATCATTTCTTTCTATTTTTAGTAGAGACAGGGTCTCGCTCTTGCTCAGGCTGGTCTCGAACTCCTGACCTCGAACGATCCTCCCGCCTCGGCCTCCCAGAGTGCTGGGATGACAGGCGTGAGCCACCGCGCCCGACCTTAAATACAAATTTAGAAGTTATCTCATCTCAAATGCCTCCAGTTGGAAGTAGCTTCCCCCTCCTTGGAAATCACATTGCACTTCTTACGGTCTCTGTTGATATCGTGGTTAAGCTAATTCTCCCAACCAACACAACAAAAAGGGTGGGTCCCAGCCAGTGTATTTAGGATGCTTTATCAAAACCATTTAAATAGTGTATTACTGAAACAGGCAGTTATTGACATCCTATAACTTCTCGGACACAGTGACTTAAAACTTTTAGAAAGTCAGAAGAGAGAGAAGACAGTGCCCTCCTGTCTTGAAATGGAGTTCAGGATTACAGTGGTCCAAAGGGGTGACTAGCACCCAGTCTGCCAGGAGGCAGTACCATGGCTAAGAGCAGGAGCTCTGAGGTGTGGCTGCCTGGGTTCAAGTCCAGGTGCCGCCATTTATTAGCTGTGTGACCTTGGACAAGTTAGTTAAACTCTCTGTGTCTCATTTGACTCATCTGTAAACTAGGGACAACGATGATGCTCACAGCACAGGGCTGTGGTCAGGAGCAAAACGATGGATGACTGATGCATCCCAGGCACTCAGGAAGCACTAGGTACTCCTATTATTTGCCCATCCAGCAGCCGGTGCAACTTTTGGGTTGCGATTTCATCTCAGTTTACAGTTGCAGAAAGTAGAGAACACCGGACAAACATGCTGAACTGGGGGAATCAGTAAAAGGAGACTTGTCAAGTCTTTCCCAACCTGCGTGTCTCCAACTCTGCCAGCCCAGCAGGGCGCCCAAGGATGGGGAGCCCATGACACTTCCTGTAGGAAAGCTTCGGGAAGCCGAAGTCATCGCATGCCTTAGAGGAGGCGGCAGGAAGTAGAGCAGGCATGGTGGCCTTGACAAACGGAAGGAAGTGTGTGATCTTCTCTCTCCCTTTCCTTTCTCAGGGACAGTTGACGGTTCCATCGATGCCTGTAAAGGGGACTCTGGAGGCCCCTTAGTCTGTATGGATGCCAACAACGTGACTTATGTGTGGGGTGTCGTGAGTTGGGGCGAAAGCTGTGGGAAACCAGAGTTCCCCGGTGTCTACACCAAAGTGGCCAATTATTATGACTGGATTAGCTACCAAGTGGGACGGTCTCTTATTTCTCAGTATAATATATAAAATTGTCATCGCCCTCTTCTTTTTACTTTTTTTTCCCCTCTCAGTTGTTCCATTTTAATTGAAACTGCGTAATGAAGACTTCTCTAAGGGCAAAAATGAAGCAAATCTCATTGGATATTTTCAAAGGTCTCTGCAAAGTTTATGCGACATTGGAATTTTTCTGTATAATTCTCAAATAAAATATTTCGGTCAAGTATGCAAATTTTATTTATCAGAAAGTTTGATTAAATTATCTGTCGCGCAGGAGTGAGATACTGACTATACTAAAGGTGTAACTAGCTGAATGACATTCGCCTGGGTTCGTGTCCCAACTCTGCCACCTACTACATTTGTCCCCGGGCAATTCATTTTCTTCTTCGTGCCTCATTTTCCATCTATAAAATGGAAACCAGAGTTGTGCGACAATGAAACTACACACTTCTGTGAAATATGTGGCAGGCGTAGCACCTGTCACAGGGTAATAACTGACCTCACAGCACTTGTCCCATTTCTCTGCTTCTTTAAGTGTTAAAATTTCTTGAAAATGTTGTCTTCATTCCCTCATTTCACAAGTTCTCTTTGACTCTTTCTCTAAACCTCTCCACAGGTACGCAGATACTGGACACAACCCGGGGTCCCCATGGTGTCAGACCTCACAGTCACTCGCTGCTCTTCCCAGCCTCTTCCTTCTGGCCACTTCCCTCTCTTTGCCCTTTCCCGGGTGATGTACACTCCATTTTAAATTCCACCCACAGCTCAGTGATTTGCAAATTTAATCCCTAAGGAGCGATGAGACATAGAAGACACAGCCTAAGCTGTAGTTAAGGCTAAGAAATTAGATGAGATTGCCATGGAGTAAATGTATAGAGAAAAAAAAAAAAAAGGAGAAGCTTTGGGTTTGGGTCTTAACTGAGGGCTGGAACCAGGTTATTTTACTACATCCTGTCCTTTCTTTTGGAAGACTTATTTCTGAACCAGGGAATTTCTCTGGGAAAAAATTTGAAAGACCAAGCCTTCTTTAAGGACATGGTGGAGCTGGGTGGCATCTCAGAACCTCAGTGTTAATCTAGTCCAACGCTCACACTTTGGTTTTTAATTCCAAAATGTTAAGGGAGTACAAATGTTTCTGTTACATGAATACGTGAATACCCTGTATAGTGCTGAAGTCAGGGGTTTCAGTGTGCCTGTCACCGGGACAGTGTTCATTGTACCCAAGAGGTAAGATTTTATCCCTTGCCCTCCTCCCACCCTCCCCCCTTCTTGGTCTCCAATGTCCCTTACATCTCTCTGTGACTGTGTGTACCCACATTTAGCTCCCATTTATCAGTGAGAACATGTGTTTTTCCATTTCTGAGATACGTTGCTCAGGATAATGGCCTCTAGTTCCATCTGAGTTACTGCGAAAGACATTATTTTGTTCTTTTTTATGGCTGAGTAGTACTCCACGGTACATATACCACATTTTCTTTATCCTCTGATGAGTTGATGAACATTTAGGTTGATTCCATATGTTTGCAATTGTGAATGATGCTGTGACAAACATGTGGGTGTCCTTCTGCAACATCCACACTTTGAAGATGAGAAAACCGATGTTCCAGAAAGTTAAGAAAATGATTCTATGTTCCCTTTTCTAAATGGGTTGAAATGTGCTGTCCAAAAATTTGGAAAAAAAAAAAAAAAAACCAAAACAACAAAACAAACAAAAAACCTTTGGCATCTTGTGAAAACAGAAAGAGGCCTTGGTTTGGACTGGATAGCGTCAAATGACTTCTCAGGTGGACTCCATTGTGAAAAAACCAGGATAATTATACCTCCTGGGGACCATTCCTCCCCTTCCTCCACTGTGGTAGGAACTGATGGTTGCCCAAGGTGCCCGGCTGAGGGTCTGAGTGGGGACTGAAGTCCGGCCAGGTCCCCACTAACGCAGCCTGGGTTGGGCTGCAGCTACACCGTCTGCAGGGATGGAGTCCAGTTTCTCACTGGCCCAAAGGCTGCATCCTCCTACAGTAGAGCTCTGACCGCGAGAGACGTTGCGAAGCGCTTGGCACACAGCAAGCACTCCATAAAGAGGGATGTCATCTGTATGAACTCTGCACTGAACATTTCTTATAAGCTCATGAACTTGGTAACAAACACAACACCCCAGACCTAGAATTCACTGGTAATTCTCATGGAAAGGATGGACCTATTCCCAACACCTGCAACGCCGTCCTGGATCTTACTGTAAAAATCGTGGAAACTTTTGGGATACTGAGACAGCCATTTCCCGCACCGTGCAGGGGACGGGGAGTGGGAACACAAAGAACTATCAAGTTACAGAATATCTTGGGCAGGAAAACAAGGACTCCTTGATTTTTTTTTTTTTACTACATTCAAGTGTAGACTACTGATTCTTCCCTACCAGCTAAAGAAACGTGTGGTTTTTACTGGCAAACTATTTTTTTTCCTCCAGGAAGTCTAAACCGGCATCCAGCTCAACCTGGTTAGGGTCAGGCAGCGCCACGGCCTCGGGTTGGCGTCTCCCGGGTTCCCGTCCCCCAACTGCGGCCACGGTGGGTCTTGAGGACGCGGCGCGGACGGGAGGGGACGAAGGTGAGACCCCCAGATGGGATCCCCAGGTGAGACGCAGGTGAGACCCCCCCAGGTGGGACCCAGGTGAGACCCGGGTGGGACCCCCCCAGGTGGGACCCAGGTGAGACGCAGGTGAGACCCCCCCCAGGTGGGACCCGGGTGAGACCCCCAGATGAGACCCCCAGGTGGGACCCAGGTGAGACCCGGGTGAGACCCCCAGGTGGGACCCCCAGGTAAGACCCCCAGGTGGGATCCAGACTCGGCCCCGGGTCTGCGGCAGAATCGCGTTTCCCGACAGGAAACGCGGCCGGACCCGCAGCGCCCTCTGCCGGCGGGTGACGGCGTTACTTCTCCGGAGCCGTCCACGCCCAGAAAAGCGCGTCTTTCGGGTGGCGGAGCTGAGCCCGGGCGGGTCGGACTCGGCCACGGGGGCCGGCTGTTCCCCACTCTCCCTGCGCTGCTCCGCCGCCCGCTGCCGCCCGCACCGCCGTAATCAGGCCCCGCAGACACGGGCTCCGGGCCGGGGTGTTTTCTAAGGTCGCCCCGGTGCGGCAGTTCTCGCGAGAGCCACGGGCGGCCACGTGGGCGACGAGGCACCGCCCCTCGCGCCTCCGACGCGGCACGTTCCGGCGCAGGCGCGCAGGCGCGCAGGTGGGCGGAGCCCAGGAGCGCGGTGGGCGGGGCCCAGGAGCGCGGTCGCCGGACGCGCGTCATCAGTGCGCCGCCGCCGGGAGGCGGGTCTGTGAGGGAAGCGGGGGCGTGGAGCCGGCGGCGCCCGCACAGCCTGGGACCCGCGCAGCCGCCTGGGGCGTCCCGGGGACTCCAGGGGACGCGCCCGCCGCCGCGGCTCCGGGGTGGGGAGGCCCGAGGAGCCCGGCGCGGCCTGGCGCTGCGCGGATGGCCGGGCCCGCGCGCCCGCTCCTGCTGGCCCTGCTGGCCGCCGCCGCCGCCGCCGGGTGCGAGGAGCAGGCCGGGACCGCCGACTGGAGGGCCACGCTGAAGACCATCCGGAACGGCGTGCACCGCATAGACGCGTACCTGAACGCCGCCCTGGACCTCCTGGGGGGCGAGGACGGGCTCTGCCTGTACAAGTGCGGCGACGGTGAGCGCGCCCGGCCCGCGCCGCGGGGGCGTGGGGACAGGGCGGCGGGGCCGGTGACAGGCTGGCGGGGCCGGGAGGGGGACAGGCTGGCGGGGCCGGGAGGGGGACGGGGCGGCGGGGCCGGTGACAGGGTGGCGGGGCCGGTGACAGGGTGGCGGGGCCGGGAGGGGGACAGGCTGGCGGGGCCGGTGACAGGCTGGCGGGGCCGGTGACAGGGTGGCGGGGCCGGGAGGGGGACAGGCTGGCGGGGCCGGTGACAGGGCGGCGGGGCCGGGAGGGGGACAGGCTGGCGGGGCCGGTGACAGGGTGGCGGGGCCGGGAGGGGGACAGGGCGGCGGGGTCGCCCTCCGCTGGAGTCCTGCCCTTGCTGTGATCGAGCCAGTCGGGTGGGGACTCGCACGGCCGCGGTTGGAGCGTGAGCCGTCGGCAGGCCGTGCGCTTTCCGCTCTGTTTCCGGTGCTTCCAAAGTCGCACCACGTTGCCCGAGACCTTCCCGGCGTAGAAACCCCGGGCCTGGAGTGGGACACGCCGGTCTGAGCTCTGTGTTTTCGCTCTGGTTCATCAGTGCGCTGACCCTGCAGAGCGAACCGAGAGTTCGCTCTCTCGAGATTTGGTGTCGGTTTCTCTTTCCCCTGCAAAGGGACAGAACATACACCGCGACCTTTGTACAGACTTTTGGTGAATGTTGAGAAAGAGTTCTGATGACTCTTCTAGAAAACAGCCTCCCGAGACCTGCCAGTTTTCAGTTATCAGTGACCCTCCTTGCTAATGCATGTTGGTTGGTATCAGTGCAAATGTGTCCCTTTGCTCTTTTCGTATTTCTTGCACTTTGATTTTGTTTGTATCTGAGAATGTGTTTGGTGGCGATGCAGGTACTAATAAACTCAATTTTTCAGGCAGAGATGGTTCTTTTGAAGCACTTGACTTTTTTGCATGATTAAATACTTTAGTAGTTCAGAAAAAGTTACGTGAGCTTCTGTTTGGAAATTCAGAATGTTAAGATAGCCCTTGAGAGATCCTGTTTCCAGCAAGATTAGTGAAGGTCATGGGCTCGTTAATGCTGGCAGCTGAAAATAATAGGGAATCCAATGGCCGTTATGGTACAACCTGATTGTATGTGTAGGTGAACTTATAGGAACCTGTGTCCTGTAAAACTGATGCCACCTGTTGCCTGTAAGTCCCCAAATAATTACTAGTTTTATGTTAATGGAGGTAAAGAATGAGCTGTTTCTTGTATACTTCAAAGTGCTGAGACAGGTTTCATTGCTTCCTGAATTTATGCCTAAATGTGACCGTCAGTATGCATCCGGAAGGATGTTTTTGTCCTTGTAGAGCTTGTTAGGAGGAATAAATGAATAAGGATTAAGTGGTTGCCTTTCCCAAAAGTCAGTGTTACAGTTTCACTTAGTCATTCCCATTCATGATACAAATGTTGTAGTCCAGACTACGCCGTCAGATGCTCTGATTGGAGATTCAGTGTTGAACAAAACAGACAGAATCCCTGACCGTGGAGCTTACGTGCTGGTGGGCAGGGACAGTCAGTAAACTAATACACAAGCAAAGTCAGGCACACGTGGAGCGCACATGGGTCTGTCCTGCCAGCGCCCTGAGCAGCAGAGCAGGGAAGGGGGAAGCGGCCGTGTTGCTCAGGAAGGGCCTCACGGATAGGGGACCATTTGGGAGGAAACATGACAGCGGGGAAGGTGACACTGGGTAACCTGGGGGAAGAGCATGCTAGGCAGAGGGCACAGCAAGTGCAAAAGACCTGAGGAGAGAGACCAGTCCTGACTCTGAAGGTTTTGGCCTGGGGCCCAGGCAGGATGCAGTTGTCGTGTACAGAGACAGGGGAGACGTGGCAGGAGTCGTCTTTGTAACCTGACTGTGAGTCCAGGGTTCTAGAGTTTATTTACACTTAAAATCCCTGAAATGGAATGGGTACGAGTCCTGTTAAAGCAGAGGTCCCCACCTGTGGTGAGGTGTATAATTATTTCATTATATATTACAATGTAATAATAGTAGACATAAAGTGCACAATAAATGTAATGCATTTGGATCATCCCCAAACCATCCCTCAACCCCCAGTCCGTGGAAAAATTGTCTGCCATGAAAACGGTCTCTGGTGCCAAAAAGGTTGGGGACCGCTGTATTAAAACACTTTTAATCTTTCTTTTTGCTTAATCTTTTTTATCTTCTACAAGGCTCTCAAAATTTGTCCTTCGGAGTCTCCAGCATAAAAAACACAAATGAACTTGAGAATTTAAGAAATGGTATATACTTCAGTGAAAATCCTTTCCTGTCGTGTCTGTTCAGTGGACATGTGGTTCCTAGTCACCATGCTGATAATTCCAAGTCAATGAAAATTGTTTTTTAATTGCTGTTACTTGAGACGTCTCCCTGGAACAGTGGATTCAGCCTTTCCTATTTTTGGAATGCAAGTGACCAAATCAGAACCAAACAGCAAAATCCCAAAGCTAGAGGAGCATGGTGATTAAGGGATGTTTTTTAGTTGCAAGAATGAGATAAGGGGAGTTTAAGAAAAAAAAAAAAAAAAAAAAAGCTGGCCGGGCGTGGTGGCTCACATCTGTCTATAATCCTAGCACTCTGGGAGGCTGAGGCAGGAGGATTGCTTGAGGTCAGGAGTTCAGGGCCAGCCTGAGCACGAGCAAGACCCCATCTCTACTAAAAAATAGAAAAATTAGCTGGGCATGGTGGCACATGACTGTAGTCCCAGCTACTCGGGAGGCTGAGGCAGGAGGATCGCTTGAGCCCAGGAGTTTGAGGTTGCTGTGAGTGAGGCTGATGCCACGGCACTCTAGCCCAGGCAACAGAGTGAGACTGTCTCAAAAAGAAGAGTTGTGAGAGGGTGGTCAGATGAAAGGGCACAGACTTGTTACATTCTGCTATCCTTGTTTTACCTAAGAGACGGGCATCATGGAGACTTGCTCCCTTCCTTTTTGGCTGTCTTCCCTTGGGTGAGAAAAAGGCTTTATTGAAAGTTATTTAGGGAAACAAATTTGATGGTCTCTATTTTTTTTTTCTCCCTGACAGCAGAGAAGATTTGAGGAAGAAAACTTTTCAATTTCCTTTGAAAAACAGAAAAGAAAATGGGTTTATAGATGTTTTAGGATGAAGAGTAAGTTGTCACTCATTCAGTGGTAAATGTTTTCACAGGATCCGTCTGGCTGTTGTGCTGAGAATAAAAAGGGTCGGGGGTGAGGGAGCAGGAATGGGAGGAGAGTGAGGAACACAGAGTCCAGATAAAAGATGGGGGTGGTTTTGTCCAGATCGGTGGCATTAGAGGTAGTGAGGAGTGGTTGGATTTGAGGAAGAACCTAAAAGATTTGCCAATTATGTGGAAGTAGAGTGTGAGTAGAGTCAAAAATGATTTCCAGGTTTTTGGCCTGAACAATTGGAAGGGTGGAGTTGCCATTTACTGAAATGGGGCAGATCATGGAAAGAAAGGACAGTTTTGGGGCATTAGGAATAATAATAGCATATTTGTATGCTTTTGAGAAGGATGCAGGAGAGAGTAGAAACAGTGATGAGAGAGGGAGAGGAGGCGAATTACTGGAGTCCTGTCCTTGGGTAAGTGAGAGGGATGGTTTCAAGCACATGAACAGAGGTTGGCCAGGAGCATTTAGCACGTCCCTGTTAATAGGAGCACAGGTACAGGAGACGGGCACAGATTCCGGTTGGTGGGTAGATGATTTTATTCTCCCTCCAGGTACCTTTTTAGGTATTTATTGCTAAATTTAAAGCAGTAAGACCAGTTGTCAACCTGTAAAATATATGTTGCAAATACACTGTTTTTCTGTTTCCAGACTTTTTGAGCACTCCATGGTGTATTTATTGTACTTTTTTCAGACTAACAATTGGAGACGTTGTTTCATGTGTATTTCTAGATAAGTTTCTGAACATTTTAAATAGTTGATTGTTAAAACCCCTGACAACAAGAGACAACAAGAGAGCTTCATGATGAAGCTTAAGGGACTAGAATGGGTTTCCCAAGAATCAAGTAGATCAGAGAAAACCGTAGATAAAAGTGGAGTCTCTCCTGACATTTCCATGAGAGGTGTAGACGGGATGAAGCTTGGTTTAGGTGAAGTCACGGCTAGTGAGCTGTCTACCCAAAGGGCTGGGTTAGTGACATCACGGCTGCTTACGGAGAGGGTTCGTCCGCAGCAGGGTATTGCCGACCTCTGTCCTGGTTAGTACCTGTGTCTCAGGGTCGTACTATCTGGGAGCAGTAGGTAACACTGAGTGAATAGGTCTAGATTTAAAAACTTCTGAACAGTCCTGAATGATGAGAGATAGAATTTTACCATTTAATGTTTATGGCTCAGAAGTTAAATTGCAAAAATGGCGAGCCTCTAGCAGTAGATCTTAAAAACAAGTTCATTTTAGGAAAAAAGCTGATAATTTTTTTTTTTTTTTTTTTTTGAGACAGAGTCTCGCTCTGTCGCCCAGGCTAGAGTGCCATGGCGTCAGCCTTGCTCACAGCAACCTCAGACTCGTGGGCTCAAGCGATCCTCCTGCCTCAGCCTCCCGAGTAGCTGAGACTACAGGCATGTGCCACCATGCCCGGCTAGTTTTTTCTCTCTCTATATATTTTTAGCTGTCCAGATCATTTCTTTCTATTTTTAGTAGCGACGGGGTCTCGCTCTTGCTCAGGCTGGTCTCGAACTCCTGACCTCGAGCGATCCTCCCTCCTCGGCCTCTTAAAGTGCTAGGATTACAGGCGTGACCCACCGCGCCCAGCCAAAACTGATGATTTTGTACTAGCGTCCAGTGTGTGTTAGTGCTGAGACGCAGTGGAAACATGTGCTAACTATCTTAGGCTGTGTTTATATGAGGACCTTATCCAGCTCAAAAGGTGAAAAGGCCCATAATAATTAATGGACGGTAACCTTACCTTTATTTAAGTCTCCTAGCAATAAATGTTAGTTGAATGAAATTTGATGGAATACTTTGTGTCTCTCCTGTGGGTGCTATTTGGAAACTATGCCACGTCTTATGGCTGAAGTAACTGGGGATATTTCATGTTAGAAGGAAAGATAAATTGTAGCCACAAGCATTTGTAAGGATTATCATGTAAAATAGTGAATTGGCTTGTTTTTATGTTTTCCCCAAGGAGCAGAGAATTCTTACAGGTGAAATTTACCAGAAGGCAGAAGAAAGAACGTGGTAACAATCGATGCCATTCCACAGTGGAATGGGTTGTTTCTTGATGTGGGAGGATTGTGGGAAACATTCAGGGAGCCAGTGGGTAACTGTCTAGTATGTTGAAGTGAAGAGATTTCTTTATAGGCAAATCTCGTTTTAATGCATTTTGCCTTAATGCACTTAAAATATACTTTTTTTATTTTTTAAACAAATTGGAGGTTTGTAGCAACCCTGCATGGAGCCAGGTCTCTCAGTATCATTTTCCCAACAGCACATGCTCACTTTGTGTCTCTGTGTCACCATTTTTTTTTAGCAATAAAGTACTCTTAAGTATGTACATTGTGTTTTTGGACATGATGCTGTCGCGCACTTAATAGATTACGGTATATGCACTGGGAAACCAACACATTTGTGTGACTCACTGTACTACGATAATTGTCTTTATTGCAATGGTCTGGAACCAAACCCTTGTTATTGTCCAGGTTTGTCTGTATTAAATTAGGGGTGATATTTCTGTAACACCCTCCAAAACTTAACACTGCTATGACGACGTCGTCTTTTTCCTTGTTACTGAACCGTTGGTGCTGCGAGGGAGTGTTAGTGTAGCTGGAGTGTGTAGCGCACCGTTGCCCTTCTGACCCATTTCCTTAGCTGGCAGAGGGAGTCTGTTTGTGAAGTGATCGACCGGAGTTGGGGAGCGAAATGTGTAGTGCTGTAATGGCATTAAGATTATTAAATGATCGCTGGATGGCCTTGTCTTTCTTAGCCTTAGGTTCTAGCTGAGTAAACTGGTTAATGGTTATTGAGGTTTGTGTGCAGTGGAGTGTTTGCTGAAGATTGGAAAGATACAGTCCCTATCTTATTACTCTATAGCTTGTAACCTAAAAAAGTATGTGTTAGAATATACGGGAAAACAGGGTCGATTTCTCTTTCATACATATGGAAATCTCCAAAAGGCCAGAATAAGCTTTTTTTTGAGACAGAGTCTCGCTCTGTCACCCAGGCTAGAGTGCCGTGGCGTCAGCCTCACTCACTGCAACCTCAAACTCCTGGGCTCAAGCGATCCTCCTGCCTCAGCCTCCCGAGTAGCTGGGACTACAGGCGTGCGCCACCATGCCCGGCTAATTTTTTCTATACGTTTTTAAGTTGTCCAGCTAATTTCTTTCTTTCTTTTTTGTTTTTTTTGTAGTAGAGACAGGGTCTCGCTCTTGCTCAGGCTGCAGGATAAGCTTTTGTATGTTTTGTATGGCATAGGCTTAAAAATAATTACATTAAAAAATAATAATTACATTTTATGAACTGCCATGTATGTGTATATGTCTGTATGTGCACATTTGTATGTATTCCACATTCGTCACCACAGGAGAAATAAAAATAATTAGGTAGACAAGTGAGCATTCTTAATGCTCATCAGGATAAAGACATTCACTTATGTCAGCATCCAAATAAATATTCAGTATTTCCAAGGCTAGTCTAACATAGACCTTTTTGATTATATGTTTTATTTCTATCATATTTGAAAATTAATTATGATACCATTTGTATTTTCTAGGATCTAAGCCTTTCCCACGTTACGGTTACAAACCCTCCCCGCCGAATGGATGTGGCTCCCCACTGTTTGGTGTTCATGTAAATATGATTTTTTATTTGATGTTTTATTTGACAGGCCATGTAGTACTTTTGATAACATGAGACTATCAGTGTATTCTCAGGCTCACAAATAGTTAGCCTGGTGTAGTAGTGATTAGATTTATTTACATTCTTTTATGGCAAAACATACTTATTAATAACTCTTAACAAAATTAAATGGAGTAAAATTAATGTTTTGTTTTTGAATCTTGTAGTTGTTAATACCACTTAAATGATATTTCCTAATGTTGCAAGCATTGTTTAAAAGTTGGCATGCAGAATACTACCTAGGGGGAAATGTATACACACAGCATGTTTTTTACGTTGAAACAAGGCCAAGTGGGACGGCTATGCAGTTGTTGTAGGGAGATTGGGTCCAGGCCCAAGTATTACAGGCAAAGTATTTGTCAGAGTGATTCCTAGACACAAGGGTTTCATGTATAAAGTCATTTAAACTAATTAAAGATAAGTTATAGATTCAGAGTAATGGTATCTTTGGGGAATGGATAAATAGTTGAAGATTAAAAAAAACAAAATTTGAGTGTGAGGAGCTTAAAAATTTTTTTTGACATTTCACATAAAGTGAATTGTGTTTGGGTTAAGAGGGGCACAAAACACTTTGAATATCTAAAAATGACACTTATTGACTGAGCCCCTGGAGAAATCTTTTAATGCCCATAAGCCTTATCTTTCTGGTTTTTTGCCTTTTTTTTTTTTTTTTTTTTTTTTTTTGGAGAGTCCCGGGCTAGAGTGCAGTGGTGTCATCATAGCTTACTGTGGTGTCATCATAGTTCAGGACAGGGTCTCACTCTGTTGCCTGGGCTAGAGTGCAATGGTGTCATCATAGCTTATTGCTGTTGGTGTCATCATAGTTCAGTGTAACCTCAAACTCCCAGGCATAAGCAATCCTGCCTCAGCCTCCCGAGTAGCGGGGACTACAGGCATGCACCATAGAAAAAAATTTTTTCTATTTTTTGTAGAGATGGAGTCTCACTATCTTGCCGAGGCTGGTCTCAAACTCCTGGCCTCAAGCCGTCTTCCCACCTTGGCCTCCCAAAGTGCTAGGATTACAGGCATGAGCCACCGCGCCTGGCCTCTTCCTGTTTTTAAAACTACGTTTTTTTGTGTTTGGACAATTGGAAGTTGTGTTTGTTACTGGGAGGTGACTGCATGTTCTGACATTGCGGGATAGGGAGCAGTGAGGCGTGGCTGAGACACAGTACGTGGGCGGGTGTGGGTAGGAGTCACGGGGACATTTATAACGTGGGAAGCATTCGTAGGCAGAGATGGACTTTGGAATTATCTACACGGCAGTCGTTGCCATTTGTGTTAAGTCTGTTTGCATGCAGTGCTTTAACAGAGGCGCTCTGCGTTTCGTTGACAATGACCCATCCGCCTGCCTCTTGCAGCTCGACATCGGCATCCCCTCCCTGACCAGGTGCTGCAACCGGCACGACAGGTGCTACGAGACCTGCGGCAGCAGCAAGAGCGACTGCGACGAGCAGTTCCAGCAGTGCCTGTCCCGGATCTGCCGCGACGTGCAGAGGACGCTGGGGCTGGCGCAGCACGTGCAGGGTGAGCGTGGGCCGGTGGGCTGGGGCCCGGCACCCGCCGGAAGTGTTACCGCTGTGTCGTGGTGTAGGACTCACCTGCAGAAATGTTTCACATACAGTATCTGTTGTGACACAGACTCTCCCGTTCTCTGAGGTGAGGAGTTGATGATTCTGTGATCTACAGTGAGTCATAGCCGCAGCAGCAAGACGTGTTAGGAAACCCGGGGAGGAGCGTGTCTGAGGCAGAGAGAGAGAATTCATCCACCTCGTGCCCTGAAGTACATCTCGAATCATCCAGAGCCTGAAGTTTGAAACTCTGAATCCAGTTGTCTCAGTCCGTTTGGCCTTCTAGAACAAGCTGCCATGGACCGGGTGGCTTAGAAACAGCAGACGTTTATTCTCACAGTTCTGGAGGCCGAGAAGAACGAAATCAGGGCACCCGCACCAGCAGATTCGTTGTCTGACGAGTGCCCACCTCCTGGTTCGTAGATAGCACCGTCTCGCTGTGTCTCCACATGGTCAAAGGGACCAGGCAACTGTCTGGGTCCTCTTTATAAAGGCACTAATCCTGTTCAGGCAGCTGCCACCCTCGTCACCTTAATCACCTCCCAGAGTCCCACTTTGTAATTTCATCACCCTGGAGGTTAGAATTTCAACATAACGAATTTTGGAGGGATGCAAACATTCAGAGCATAGCACCAGTGAATCTAAGAGTATAGCACAGCCGGGCGCGGTGGCTCACGCCTGTAATCCTAGCACTCTGGGAGGCCGAGGCAGGGATCGCTTGAGGCCAGGAGTTTGAGACCAGCCTGAGCACAAGTGAGACCCCATCTCTACAAAAAACAGCAAAGTTAGCTGGGTATGGCATGTGCCTGTAGTCCTAGTTACTCAGGAGGCTGAGGCAGGAGGATCACCTGAGCTCAGGAGTTTGAGGTTGCTGTGAGCTATCGTGGCACCACTGCACTCTAGTCCCAGGCAACAGAGCAAGACCCTGTAAAAAAAAAAAAGAAAGAAAAAAAAGTATAGCACACTGGATTTAGAGTAGGAAGTTCTAGAGAATTTGTCTTAACTCTGTCTCTCCCTATGTATCTGTTGGGAAGGTCCCCCAAACCCTGCCCAGGTTCAGCAATTCACTAGGAAAACTCAAAGGACTTGTCATATACTCGTACTCCTTGCTGATTGATTTTATTTTATTTTTTTTGGAGACAGAGTCTTGTTCTTTTGCCTGGGCTAGAGTGCCATGGCATCAGCCTCGCTCACAGCAACCTCAAACTCCTGGGCTCAAGCGATCCTCCTGCCTCAGCCTCCCGAGTAGCTGGGACTACAGGCATGCGCCACCATGCCTGGCTAATTTCTTCTATATATTTTAGTTGTCCAGCTAATTTATTTCTATTTTTAGTAGAGATGGGGTCTCGCTGTTGCTCAGGCTGGTCTCGAACTCCTGACCTCGAGCGATCCACCCGCCTCGGCCTCCCAGAGTGCTAGGATTACAGGCGTGAGCCACCGCGCCCGGCCCCATTGCTGATTTATTATGGTGAAGGGATACAAAGCAAAATCTGCAAAGAAAAAAGGCCTTTTGGTGTCCTCATTTTTTAATTGGAGAGAATGATAATACTCCCCTTACGGACTTGTCATAGGGTGAAATGAAATATCTGTGGAATTGCAAATCATTATTTAAATAGTAGTAGTTATATGATTTCTCTACTCTCAAGGCAAAGAATGTGCCACACACCGAAATCAGAAAAGGAAGAGAATGGGAAGGGACAAGGAAGGAAACTAACCTTTTTTATGCACTGATCTTAAGATAGTATGCTAGGTACTTTATTCATGTTTTCATCTGATGTTCACAAAAACCCGAAGAGGTGGGTAGTGTTATCCCCATTGTTTAAGGAAGGAAGCTGAGGTTCAGAAAGAAGTACTTGCCTTAAGTTACCTTTAGACTATCCATCCCTGAAACCTGTGTTCTGTCTACTGCAGTAGTCTCCAGATTGTCTCGTATTATAGCTGTGATCCTAGTTCCCTAATTGTAACTGTCAAGGAAGGAATCTCTGCTGCAGGTGAGCTTGAATTCACAGCCTCTGCATCCCTTGGCGGCCATTGGCTAAGGTAGACTATTACTGGAGGTACACTTGGAGCACAGGTGGATGCATTTCCTATTTTCTGACCTAAGAAGGACGTGAAACCAGTTTACTTATAGTCTCCTATTCAGTAGCAACAGCCTCTGCACTTCTGCGGTTGGTTGTTCCTTAATGGCACAGTCTTTTGGAGAACTTTGCAAATGTTAAGATTTTAGGCTGGGCATGGTGGCTCACGCCTGTCATCCCAGCACTCTGGGAGGCCGAGGCGGGAGGATCGCTCAAGGTCAGAAGTTCGAGACCAGCCTGAGCAACAGCGAGACCCCGTCTCTTCTAAAAATAGAAAGAAATTATCTGGCCAACTAAAATATGTATATAGAAAAAATTAGCCAGGCGTGGTGGCGCATGCCTGTAGTCCCAGCTACTCGGGAGGCTGAGGCAGGAGGATCGCTTGAGCCCAGGAGTTGGAGGTTGCTGTGAGCTAGGCTGACGCCATGGCACTCACTCTAACCAGGGCAACAAAGCGACACTCTGTCTCAAAAAAAAAAAAAAAAAAGATTTTATATTGAAAAGTTTCTTTGTTTGAAAATAATTGGACAACTGAAAGCCATCTCTGTAAGTATAACATGTTAAGATCATCTCACCTAGGTGTTCCAGGTTTCTTAGAATAAGAAAAGTAAACCAGTTACCTTTCTTACGGTCTTAAAAATTTTTCAAACCCTACCAGGGCAAAAACACTGTTGATTCCTGTGCTCCGCCACCTCCAAGCCAGATTTGGATGTTGCTCAAAGAAAGACTGGATTCCACTTGTGTTAAAGCTTCTTCTTCTTTATTTTTTTTTTTTGAAGTTTGGCTTTTGTATTTTTTTTTTTTTTTTTAAGTTTGGCTTTTGTATAAGTGTTAAGCTTCTTAAATGCTGTGTGGTCAGTTCTTAGAAGCTATTGGCAATAATGAAATGTTCTGAGGTTTCTATTTTTAAGTTTTATTTTTTCTGCACTAAACATCTTTCCTCAAAATGCAAATGGAAGGGTGTGATCGGGCATCTCTATTATTGGTTATATTTTTCTGGTAAAAGGAAAGTTAACACTGATTAGCTAACCGGTACTATTGATAAAGACTACTTAACGATTGGGTTGAACAGTTGAATACAAACAAAATACGAGATACATGGTAAAGAGACTGAAACTGGAGTCTACATCTGTATGTCCTACGGGTTGTGAGAGTTTGGGGAGCTGGTCACCTAGGGTAGGTTTGCTTGCCCGCTAGGGACGTGCTTGGCTCTGTGCTGTCACATGTCGTACAGGCGGAGAGAGTGATGCTTTGCAGGTGCCCAACAGTAACGGCGTCTTCTTACTTTGCAGCGTGTGAAAAAACAGTGGAGCTCTTGTTTCACGGTGTGATACATTTAGGCTGTAAGCCGTACCTGGATGGGCAGCGAGCCGCGTGCATGTGTCGTTACGAAGAAAAGACTGATCTTTGAAGAAGACACTGACAGCTGGTGACAGATGAGGGTGGACGAACATAACCTTTGACCAAGAACTACAGCATAAAGCTGTCCTCTTTTGTGAAAAGCTCAAGACGTTCCAAGAGTTTATATTTTGATGTGAAAACCCCAAAGTAAAAGCGGGGGAAGTGGGGAGGGCGCGTCTGCCCTCTCAGGTATCTTCCCGGTGGTGTTGCTCAGTGTGCCAAATCGTCTTGACACGTGTGTGTTAAGGGGAGAATTTCTAAAAAGAAGAATATATAACTCAATTTCACAACCATTATTTACAAAAAAGAGATCAAATGCAAAATTCATTATAAGGTCTGTTCAACATTATTTGGAAATGTGGGAGATTCTTCATTTATGTTAATAGAAGTATTATTTGTTTACTAGGAAATTTTAAATATTACATTTGTGCCTGAAAAGAACTGAATGTATTTTTTCTCTAATTACACATAATTTGCTTCTCTTTAGCCCACTGAGCATATAGACAAGTCACACATCTGTGCGAACTAGTTACAAGGACAAGGTTTCCAATGTCAGTTTCTCTTGTAAAATTGGAACCATCATCTGGTTTCCTCCCAGGAAGCAAACCCAGGATATCTAAGGATTATGTAATATGCCCAGAAGATGCCGTGACCAAGATTCGGAAGCGTAGCCACTTCCATTTTATGAACCATTCGTGCGACAAATGTCACCTTTTGCTATATAACCTTTGCCTAAATTGGAGAAAAGATGGATTTAATGAGACAAGTGAAAAGTTGAACATAACACATGAGGACGCTGTTGGCTCTTCTGCTTTGATGTTTATTCCCTGGCACTTGTTCCCCGTGGTAGATTCTGGGATATTTTAAAAACTGTAACTTTTACTAATTGTGGTCTTAATAAAGGTGGTTCTTGATACTGTTTTTTTCAAGTCTTCAAATGTGGAGTCAAAGGAATGGAAAAGGTAAGATATACAAATAACTGTCTCTTATAGATCTTCTTATTTACATGGAAAATTATTAATAGATGTTTAAGAGAAAATCCTAGAAAACTTCCTTCCCTCTGAAAATGTCTATGTTGAAAACTCTTCAGCCTCTTGGAATGCTCAGCTGTGTTCCCATATTGATCTCTGCTTCCCAGGGGTGTCGGCGTTCCCCAGCCCAGGACCCCAAGTCATATGTCTCGTGGGTGACCGGTGGCCACAGTTGGAAAGTCAGACGGACAGCAAAGGAGGCGGTTCTTTGTAAGTCAGTACAGACAGAACTGGGCAGAGGGAAAAATACGTTCTGAGAAAGGGGCACATTCCCAGCTTTGATGGTGTGTCGTTGGCAGGAACCTAACTGCTTCCGACTTGAGTTGGTGGCACCTGTTAGACCAGGCACTTGTGTGGCTGTGGCTACGTGAGCAAACTGGGCTCCAGTTGAAATCTTTGGGACCCTTAATTGATACTTTATTTCAAACTTTTATAAAAGGTACAGTTTTGAAAGTCATTATCAATACTTTATCAGTATTTATTATTGAAATGCTGGACCAGGTGACTTGGAGTTTAGAATGAATTTGTTATGTTGAGCACCGTGTTGCACCTGAGGAGCACACTGGGTGGCGTTTTATGGGTCAGGACAACGTGCTCTGCCCCTGGAAAAGCCTTAATCTGTAGACCCTCGTTCTGTACGTTTTTGCTTTGATTCCCTCCCCAAATTAGCTCAGCTGTGAAAGCCAGACTCGGAAATCTAGGAGTTTCCTCCAGTTTACCTTGGCCCAAATCCCCTGTCCAAAGTGCATTTACAGTAAGTTACTACAAGTCCTATAAAGTAACTCGCGCTGAGGAAAGGACCACACGTGAAACATGAATGCACGCACGCCACCCTACAGCCACACGCGGGGACATTCTGGGTTTGATTATGGACCGCTGTAATAAAGCAAGTCACATTTTTTTTTCTTTTTTTTTTTTGGTTTCCCAGTGCATATAAAAGTTACGTTTATACTACACTGCAGTCTGTCAAGTGTGCGTTAGCATGTGTCTTAAAAAATACATACCTTAATTTAAAAATACTGTATTGCTAAAAAATGATAAAGATCATTTGAGCCTTCAGCAAATCGTCATCTTTTTGCTGGTGGAGGGACTTGCCTCGTGTCCGTGGCTGCTGACCGATCTGGGTGGTGATTGCTGAGAGTTGACTGGCAGTTTCTTAAAATAAGACAGTAATGAAGTTGGCTTCATTGATTGACTCTTCCTCTCGTGAAAGGTCTCTCTGTAGCGTGTGATGCTGTTTGATAGAATTTTACCGACAGAACTTCTTTGAAAATTGGACTCAATCCCCCCACACCCTACTGCCGTTATATCAGCTACATTTACGTCATATTTTAAATCCTTTGTTGTCATTTCAACAATATGCACAGCATCTTCACCAGGGTAGATTCCATCTTTGCTCATCTGTGAGAAGCAACTCCTCATCCGTGAAAGTTTTATCACGAGATCACAGCAAGTCAGTCACATCTTCAGACCCCTCTTCTGATTCTAGGTCTCTTGGTCTTTCTGCCACATCTGCAGTTACCTCCTCACTGAAGTTGTGAACCCCTCAAAGTCATCCCTGAGGGGTTCCCTTGGCAACTACAGGCACTCACCACCATGCCCAGTTAATTTTTTAACTTCTTCCAAACTCCTGTCAATGTGGATATTTCGACTTCCTCCCGTGAATCATGAGTGTTCTCACTGGCATCTAGAATATTGAATCCTTTCCAGAAAGGTTTCAATATACTTGGCCCAGATCCATCGGAGGAATCACTGTCTCTGGCAGCTATAGTCTCATGAAATGTATTTCCTAATAAGACTCGAAAGTCAGAAGTTCTTGATTCGTGGGCTGCAGAATGGATGTTGTGTTGGGCATGAGAACAGCATTCATCTCCTTGTACATCTCCGTGAGAGCTCTTGGGTGACCGGGTGCATTGTCGGCAAGCAGTAATACTTTGAAAAGAATCTTTTTTTCTGAGCACTGGATCTCAACAGTGGGCTTACAATATTCAGTAAGCCATGCTGTAAGCAGACGTGCGGTCATCCAGGCTTTGTTGTTTATAGAGCACGGGCAGAGTAGGTTTTGTGTAGTTGTTAAGGGCCATAGGGTTTTCAGAAAGGTAAATGAGCACTGGCTTCAGTTTAAAGTCACCAGCTCCTAACAAGAGAGTGTGAACTAAAAACCCTAAGCCCTCTGCTAACTGAATGGACCCCCCCTTGGCCAAGGGGACCCCAGAACCACCTTAAAACTAACTCTAGCCATGAGGAGATGGGACAGAGAAAGCACAATTACACGTGGGCACGATTTCCCTTCATAAATACTCATGACTCTTCCTGTAGCTTGTTGAATATGTGTATCTGACTATCCTGCACAGTATAGAACCGTGTCCCTTTTGTCTTCCTTGAGGCACACGTGCCTGACTGGGGGCCAGGGCTCTGCTTCCCAGTTCGTTGGAATGGCTGCTACCCTTTATAAGAGGAAAAGCTCTCCTTTTTCCAGAGTATGAACCCGTTATTTGATTGATTTATTTTTGTTAACAGGAGTCAGCTTGTCCTTTGAAGCTCGAAGCCAGGCACTGACTTCTCCTCTCTAGCTATGAAAGGCCCAGATGGCATCTTCCTCCAATATGTGGCAGTTTAATGTACCTTGCAAATCTGTGGTTCAGTGCGGCCGCCTTCCCCAGGGATCTTAGCGAGACCTTCCGGGTGACTTGCTGCTCCACCTTGCACGTTCGTGTGACGGAGACATTTTCTTTCCTTAACCCCTGAATCAGCCCCCGCTAGCTTCCAGCTTTTCCTCTGCAGCTGCCTCGCCTCCCTCGGCCTTCACAGAATTGAAGAGTTGGAGCCTTGCTACCTCTAACCCTAGGTTTTGGCCTAAGGGGACATTGTGGCCGCTTTGATCTTCCCTCCAGGCCACTTAAACTTCCTCCATATCAGCAACGAGGCTGTTCTGCTTTCTCATCATTTGTGTGTTTACTGATGCAGCACTTTTAATTTCCTTCAAGAACTTTTCCTTTGCAGTAACATCTTGGCTAACTGTTGAGCGCCACCAGGCCCAGCGTTCAGCCTGTCTTGGCTTTGAACATCCCGTCCTTACTAAGCTTCATCATTTCTAGCTTTTATTTGAAGTAAGAGATGTGTGGATTTTTCTTCAACTCTCAGAGGCTACTGTGGAGTTACTGAGAGGCCTAATTTCAGTCTTGTTCTCAGGGACTGCGGAGGCTGGAGGAGCAGGAGGGAGACGGGAACGGAAGGTCGCTGGAGCAGTCAGGACACACAGCACCGATCAGTTAAGTTCGCTGTCACACAGGCACGGGTCACGGTGCCCCGAAACAGTTGCAACGGCGACATCGAAGCTCATTGATCACAGATCGCTGTAACAGATGCAATAATGAAAAAGTCTGAGCTATCACGAGAGTCGCTAAAATGTGACACGGGGGGACACAGAGTGAGCACATGCTCTTGGGAAAATGGCCCCAGGCAGGGCTGCCACCATCCCACAATTTGTAAAAAAAAAAAAAAAAAAAAAAAACATGACACGTGTTAAACGTTAAGGGCAGAAAAACGAGTCACGCCTGCGCTGTTACAGCTTCCCGGGTTCTCTGGACGGCGGTGCACGGGGACAGCAGGGGTGACAGCAGGGACAGAGTTGGGGGGGAGATGGGGAAACGCTCAAACCTGTCTCCCCAGGAATTTGGGAGAAAGGGTTTTTGAAGGTAGTTTGGGCACAGGGGTGGAGGAATTGTCCCATCGTGCTGAGTCAGGGCCAGGGTGGGAGCCAAGGTGAGTCAGTGCCTCGGGCTGGGCGGGTCAGCTGCGCCTCCGGAGAGCAGGCCTGGGAAATAACCCGGGCCCCAGGGTGCGCGAGGCTGGTGTTGCCTCGGGGCGCCAGGAAGGCAGCTAAGGGTCCCCACGACCCGGTGTCGCGCATTTACCCCGCGCAGCTTCAGCAGCTGCGGGCGACCGGGACCCGCGGACCTGTGGCCGCGGGGCCGAGTGAGTCAGGGCGATCTCCCACCGCCTCGCCTGGGCGACCTGCGCGTCCCCCGGGTGGCTGCGGGCCCTTCCGCGGGCCGGTGGGTGTCGCCGGCGTCGGGGGCGGGGACCGCAGGGCCGGGGCGGGGCGTCCCCGCGGCGGGAGGGACTCGGGAAGCGGCGGGAGCCGGCGTGCGGCTGCGGGCCCGGGCGCGGCGGCGATGAGCTCGGCGCGGGCGCTGCGCAGGGGTCGCCGTGCAGGTAGCGGGGACACGCGGGGACACGCGGGCTGTGCCGGAGCCCCCGAGCAGCGGCGGGGCTCGGAGGGCCGCGCTCAGGCCCAGCGGGGACACCCGGGACCTGGCCGCCGCCGCCTTTGTCCCCGGGCCGTCTACACTCGCGAAGGCGGCCCGGCCGGACGCAAGGCTGGGTCTCGGGGTTGCTCGCGCTTGCCAACTTCTAAGGGAAAAGTGAAACCAAGCGGCCGTCCCGGTGACGGTGAGAGCGCCCCAGCGCGCGGGTGCCCGGCCGAGTTGACCAAGGGCGGCCCCGGTGTCGCGCCCGGGAACCCGCTGCTTCCTGTCGTGCGAGTTCGAGTCACAGTAACTTTAATGAACTGCGAAACGCGCCCTGTTCTCCTGTTACTTAGCATTGCATTCCCTCGGGTCTGGAAGCTTCGAGGCGGCTCGGGGAGGAGGGCAGTGCCGGTTCTGTGTTTGCAAAGGACGCCGCGGCCGGTCGAGCGTGGCCCGCGGTGCACGGAGGGTGCGGGGCCCCGCGGGGACCTCCGGCCCGGGGGCCAGCGGGCTGGGTGGCCTCGAGTCCCGCACCCCCTCCCTCCTTCCTGGTCTGCTCCCTCCCGTTGTCCTCCGCCCCACCCCCTCCCAGTGTGGGATCTAGGCCGGACGGGGTTGCTCACTAGAGGGTTTAAACAGATTGTTGATGGAGAACATGGGTAGGGTTTGTTGTTGTTGTTGTTTGAGACAGAGTCTCACTCTGTCCCCCAGGCTAGAGTGCCCTGGCCTCAGCCTAGCTCACAGCAACCTCCAACTCCTGGGCTCAAGCGATCCTCCTGCCTCAGCCTCCCGAGTAGCTGGGACTACAGGCATGCACCACCACGCCCGGCTAATTTTTTTTTTTTCTCTATATATATTTTTTAGTTGTCCATATAATTTCTTTTTATTTTTAGTAGAGATGGGGTCTCGCTCTTGCTCCGCCTGGTCTCAAACTCCTGAGCTCAAATGATCCTCCTGCCTCGGCCTCCCAAGTGCTAGGATTACAGGCCTGAGCCACCACCGCCCAGCCTAATTTCTTCTATTTTTAGTAGAGACGGGGTCTCACTCTTGCTCAGGCTGGTCTCGAACTCCTGAGCTCAAATGATCCTCCCGCCTCAGCCTCCCAAGTGCTAGGATTACAGGCGTGAGCCACTGCGCCCGGCCATGGGTAGGTTTTTATAGGTACTGCAGTGAATGAAGACGGTGACAGTAGAATGAGCAAAGAAATTTGGAGACATGAACACTCAATGGGGGACGGTAGCTGGCCTGTCTCTCTCGGGAGGAGACTTTGGAATCTGCAGGCGGACCCGACCTTGGGCGAGACCAGCCCACTCTCTCCCCCTGCTCCTGGGCTGCGGGGCATACAGGTGAGATAAGGTATCTCAAGCTGCCCCGCCATAAACTAATGGCAGTTGGTAGGATTATCTGTGAAATGAGAGTGAGTGATTTGTTTCGTAAAAATTAAACTGATGTAAGGAACAAGGAGGTGGCAGTTACATTATGGTGGAAGAGAGACATGAAAAGGAGGTCAGTCAGATTTAATAAAGGACACGTTTTTGATAATGTTTTATAGGGTATCTCCTTCATTAAAATGTATTTTCTCCACGTCGACAAAGCCATTTGTGATTTTAGCCAGATTATTTTTTTTGTATTCTTGCAGTATAATAATACTTGTTAAGTGCATCCTTCTAGAAAGCTCGCCTGCTTGGTACATGCAACTCAAGGTGGGCATGACAGTAGCCGTGATGTATTATTTTCTCTGAATCTGTGGGTAAAGTTTATCAATTCCAGAAGACTATTGGAACTGAGGTCCTGACATCTGTCTCCAAGGCTCTTGGTTCTGATTCAACTTCTGCCAGAATGGCCACAGGCCCTGGTCACTCATTGGTGATGCAGGGTGAAGGTTAGAGTTGGCTGGACTCAGAACCAAACTTTCTTTCTCCATCCATGGCATTAATATTAACAACAACAAAAAACACTTTAAAAAGAATCCCTCACTGATATTGCCAAATCTGTTAGCTTTGAATTTTTTTTTTTTTTTTTTTTTTTTTTTAGGCACAGGGTCTTGCTACGCTGCCCAGGCTGGAGTGCAGTGGCTACTCAGAGGCACGATCACAGTGCACTGTGGCCTCAAACTCCTGGGCTCCAGCGATCCTCCTGCCTCAGCCTCCCAAGTAGCTAGGACCACAGGTGCACACCACTGCACACAGCCTGAATATTATTTTAAACAACATTTCCTGAGCAGCTGCCTAATACCAGCGACCCATTCCTAAATCCGTAGGTCTTGACAATGCTGAGGGCAATATTGGAGACAGCCCAAACTCACATCTTAAATGACATCATCTAAGCAGAGCTGTGAAGCCCCTTCGCTGAGACTAAGAGAGATGAGAGCTTTAAAGACGATCAGGAATACACCTGCAGTGTTTTCAGCCTCAGGGGCTTGAGTGGGGTTGGTGACCAGCCATTTGGCGCAGCTTCGGTCGGATACACCCTCGGCACCGAGGAAGAGCCAGGTGCCCTCTCAGCTGTGCGGAATTCTTGGAGGACGCTTGGCGTTGTGGCACATGGATTCAAATTGCTCGGTTTGAAGCGATTCTGTTTCTTTTTGCAATTGGTTAAAAGATAAGGAGGTGACGTTATCGAAAGGAGGCAGATCCTGGCCAGGTTTTGGAAATGGAAGAGTGGACCCGCTGTACTTGTCTCTGCAGGGCAACGTGTGGGCTAGGACGTACCTGGTTACCGTGCTCACCTGGGGGGTCCGACTGAAGAGCCTTATCATCCGGGGGGTCGTAGGGAGGACCAGTTAGCGAGCCTGGTGCGGCTCGCAGACTTCGGGGTAAAGATCACCTTGTTAACAATACAGGCTGCCACCCGCTTCCCCCAAGATTCTGACCGTCTCAGTTAGGATCCAGGAATCTGCATTTCAACACCCACACCAGAAATTGACGCCCAGGGTTAAGGTGACTTAGATCCTATGGGACAGGGAGGGGTCTTAGTGGGGTCCTGGTTGGGTCTGACTGTTTGGGTGAATTCCAGGAGGAACAGCCTAATGTGACGGACTTATCTTGCTGTAGTGTCACTATCTCTGTTTATTCCTTATTTGCCCTCTCCGCTCTGAGCTGTTGAGTTTATCAGGTAAAAACAGGTTCGTGAGCGGAAGGTCCTTATCGTAGCAGACGCTACACGTGTTGCACCGTCCAGCATAGAACCCGCGGGCCGTGGGTGGCTGTTTTTTACATTAACTGAAAACCAATCAACTGGGCTCCTCAGTTGCCCCAGCTGTGTTTCAAGAGCTCAGTAGCCACGTGGCCAGTGGGTACGGGACGAGACGGTGCAGAACAGAGTGATTCAGTGTCACAGGAAGTCCTGCTGCACAGCACTGCCCCCGGGGAGCGGGGAGGGACCGTGAGAGGCTGTCTAGGGAGGAGCGGGTTATAAATGCAGACGTGTTGTTCAGTAGATCATGCTCTGAGCCTTTGCCTTCCCTTCCTCCACCCAAACTTCTGCTCTTCCAGGTTGTGGGGTCATCCCGCACTGACTCCCGGCTGCATGGCAGCTCTCCCGTAGGACTCTACTCCTTCTCCGTTTCAGAACACATTTGCAAAAGCACTTTCCTCATTACCGTTTTCTTATTTCATGCAAGCTCTGTAATCACAGAACTATGTTACTGTGAGTGTGTTTTGCATGGAATGCATTTGTGTCCCATCTTCTCCATTTCTGTTTGTAAGATTATTATTTTGCAGGTAAGAGTTGGGGGTGAGAAAGCATTGAGCTTTAATTTACAGCTCACTTATTATTTTATTTTATTTTATTTTTTTGAGACAAGAGTCTCGCTCTGTTGCCCGGGCTAGAGTGAGCACCGTGGCATCAGCCTCACTCACAGCAACCTCCAACTCCTGGGCTCAAGCGATCCTCCTGCCTCAGCCTCCCTCCCGAGTCGCTGGGACTACAGGCATGCGCCACCATGCCCAGCTAATTTTTTCTATATATTTTAGGCTGTCCATATAAATTCTTTCTATTTTTAGTAGAGACGGGGTCTCGCTCAGGCTGGTCTCGAACTCCTGACCTCGAGCGATCCTGCCGCCTCAGCCTCCCAGAGTGTTGGGATTACAGGCATGAGTCACCGCGCCCGGCCCATTTATTATTAAGAGTGAGCAGTTTCCCTTCACTTGTCCTTATCCTATCTCTTTGAACACTTTGGCTGCTAAACTAACCAAAATAGATGTGTCTTAGAGTTCGGGAGTCAGAAGGAGGATGAGAGTTCCTGCCGGGTTTTACTACCATAAGTCAAAAAATTAACAGAAGTCAACTTTTTTTTAATAGGTGGGGAGCAAAACATCACAGAAACAGATGCCTTCTATAAAAGGTAAAAATGTGCTCTTTTCTAAAAAAAAAAGTCTCTTCCTTTGGCGGTCAAGGTCAGCCTGTGAAAATCAAGCCAGAATGGGGCCTGGGAACTTCCAGAAAGGAGAGCTGAGCAGGCCAAGGCTTGGCACTCGGGGAGCTGCTGTGTAGACACAGGCAGGTCAGTTCCTGCCTCTGTGTCGGAGGACCCGGAGGGATGTTCCGGATAATCAGGGTGGTTGATGATAATTGGCGTGTTGAGCCTAGAGCCAGAGCTTGGCCCTGAGCCGGCCTGTTGTCCTCAGTCGCCGGATCCCGGGCAGCAGGGGAAGGACGTCCAGGCGGAGGGTGGGGACAGGGTGCTCAGCATGGCACGTGGCCGCTGTTTAGATCAGTTGGTACAGAAACATTTCAGGATTTCCCTGCGCGTGGCCTTTCCCAGAGCACCCGGGAGTATCAGCCTGGTAGACGGGGGGGGGCAGCAGTAGACCCCTGTCCCCGCATGGACCTTGGGCTTGGCGGGGCTTATTGCTTAGTATGCCTTGAAGTGATCGTTTCTGAACTTTTCAGTAACAGCGAAATGTTCGATCCGGCCGAAGAGTACAAAATGGACCACAAGAGGAGGGGAATCGCTTTAATCTTCAACCACGAGAGGTTCTTTTGGCACCTAATGCTGCCGGACAGGCGGGGCACCAGCGCTGACAGAGACAACCTCACCCGCAGGTAGTGTCCTCTGCAGCCAGGATGGGCCACTTGAGTGACAGCAGATCCGGAGTATTTGAGGACAGGCCCCGCTTGGACACAGCCTCCCTTAGAACTGCCTGGGTGACCTTCCTCATTCCGTTCTGTTCAGTGTTAGCAGGTTTTCGTCGTCACTAACACACCTGCACGGTCCGCGTAACATGTAAACTGAATGTGCATCACGAGTGAACCCTTTCCTACCAGCGGGGGAAGCAAGGGAAAACCATCATTGTCATATTTAACTTTTTTCCTCCTAAAGAAAATTTATTTATTTTATTATTATTATTATTATTTTTTTTTTTTTTTGAGACAGAGTCTCACTGTGTTGCCCGGGCTAGAGTGAGTGCCGTGGCATCAGCCTAGCTCACAGCAACCTCCAACTCCTGGGCTCAAGCGATCCTCCTGCCTCAGCCTCCCGAGTAGCTGGGACTACAGGCATGAGCCACCATGCCCGGCTAATTTTTTTCTATATATATTTTTAGCTGTTCAGATCATTTCTTTCTATTTTTAGTAGAGACGGGGTCTCGCTCTTGCTCAGCTGGTCTCAAACTCCTGACCTCGAGCGATCCTCCTGCCTCAGCCTCCCAGAGTGCTAGGATTACAGGCGTGAGCCACTGCACCATGCCCCCCCCTAAAGAAAATTTATGTGTCATAAAAATGTGTATAGATTCCTCAAAAGTTAAGGGTATTTGGCAACTCTGAAAAGCTGATAAGCTAACATTCCCTTTACTGTATCACCAGGTTTTCAGACCTAGGATTTGAGGTGCGATGCTTTAATGATCTCAGAGCAGAAGAACTACTGCTCAAAATCCACGAGGGTAGGTACTTTTGCTGTTGTATAGTTCTTCCTGGGATTTAGTCCTTTTATCCTAGCTGTAAAAAGAGGTACAAATAATTGTGTGACAAAAAAGTAGTATTCAGTTAGCGTGGGGTACAGGTTTTGGTTGGGTCTCTGTTGAGATTACCCGCCAGATTTGGAGACCCTTGCAAAGTATTATGGTTTTATATTTAGCATTCCACTAGTTAGTCTGTTACTCTAGAACTCAATGAAATGACCTATCCATTTGGTGGTAAGAGTCTCAGATCCAAATGCTACAGGTGCCGAGAAGTCCCGTAGGCCTGTTTTTGACTTTTTTTTTTTTTTTTTTTTTTTTTTGAGACAGAGTGTCACTCTGTTGCCCGGGCTAGCATGCTGTGGTGTCAGCCTCGCTCACAGCAACCTCAAACTCCTGGGGTCAAGCGATCCTCCTGCCTCAGCCTCCCAAGTAGCTGGGACTACAGGCATGCACCACCCTGCCCGGCTAATTTTTCTATATATATTTTTAGCTGTCCAGATAATTTCTTTCTATCTTTTTAGTAGAGACTGGGTCTTGTTCTTGCTCAGGCTGGTCTCAAACTCCTGAGCTCAAACGATCCACCCACCTCGGCCTCCCAGAGTGCTAGGATTACAGGCGTGAGCCACCGCGCCCGGCCTCTAGGCTTGGTTTTAATTGACTGTCCATACCCCACTTTCTCACTGGCTTCAAAACAGTGTTGATTTACATTCGTTGTCTGCTTTAATTGGCACATCACGGTGCGGTAGGTATTCTAATTACAATGCAACTCACAGTCATCACTGCGTGCCCTGGGTTTCCCAATCACTTGCTGGTTAACTATTATGATATTTGGGTAATTATTCTAAACTGCAGAGCTCTTCCTTAAGCCATACGTCATTTTAACTGGCTATTGACCAGATTTGCTACTTTAATCAAGCTTTGGGGGGCATCAGTCTTGTGTCTTCATGCTCTTTTGGAAGCTCTAAGTGCTGTCGACTTAAAGACACATAGCGAAGCTGTTGCCCTCCTTTTAGATACAGCAGTGTGGGGTCGGGGTCTGGGGGTTGCTGAGTAGCAGTTCCTGGGTCTTTGCAGTCTGCTCTAAAGGTCTCTGAATTCAAACAAACTTTTACTGCCAAAGTAACTTGGATTTTATTTTCATTTTATTTCTTTGAGATGGGGTCTCACTGTGTCACCCAGGCTGGAGCGCAGTGGCATGATCACAGCTCACTGCAACCTTGAACTCCTGGACTCAAACGATCCTCCTGGCTCAGCCTCCCATGTACCTAGGACTAGAGGCATGCGCCACCACACCTGGCTGATTTTTCTTATTTTTTTGTAGAGACGGAGTCTCGCCACGTTGCCAACTCCTGGCCTCCCAAAGTGCTAGGATTGAGCCACCACACCTGGCGTTTTAAAGGAGGTTCCCCGTCATAATTCCTTTATGTTTTCTACATCATTCAGTGTTTAAGAAGAGCTAATGAAATTTGGTCAAACTCTATGACTTTTAAATTTAGTAAGTTTAGGTTTTTAAAAATCAGATACAGTAGGATATATCCTTTGATTAAAGATTAAATCTTCCTCAATCCTATGAATACAACAAGCATCTTATTTTCATTTCTATGTGTCCTTTCTGGGATCTTTCTAGTGTCAACTGCCAGCCACGCCGACGCCGACTGCTTTCTGTGCGTCTTCCTGAGCCACGGTGAAGGCAATCATGTTTATGCCTACGACGCCAAAATCGAAATTCCGACGCTAACTGGCCTGTTCAAAGGAGACAAGTGTCAAAGTCTGGTTGGAAAACCCAAGATATTCATCATTCAGGTAAGACTGACTACACTATCGTCTCGCTTACAAAGTCCCCGGTGCTATACGTGCGATGATAACGGTCTAAAAGTCAATTCTGAAAGTAACTGTTTGGATCCTGGCCAATCAGAGTTGCACTTTGAGCTATTAGTGATAATCCTTTCTTGCCACTCAGTATCTGTATTGCATAAAAACAGTATTTGGGTTGACGTCAGAAGTGACTCACAAGATCGTTTCCCCCCTGCCAGCCTTGGCGGGGACGGGGTGGCCATAGGAAAGCAGTTAGGGATGACTGCCTGGCTTCTGGGTGGGACACGGAGTTGGGGACACAAGTCTAGAAGCTAAGACAGGTGGCCTGGGCAGGAGAATGCACTGGAGTGATCAGGAGAGGTCGGTAGTGGGAGCCGTAGGAGTAGATGAGTTTACCCCCGTCGACTGCAGCCTGCAAAATGAGTGTGACACAAAACCGAGGGACACCAGTAAGGAACAGGCTGAGGAGGAGAAAAATTGGGAAAAAATAGTGAAAACAGTGATTGTGATTGTTCATGAAAAACGGAGGGTCCAACACTGTCAAATGCAGAAGAATTGGAAATAGGTGATGAGCTATGGACAGCACCGTGGAGGGAAATGTTTTGCCAAATTATCTTTCTGTGCCTGAGATTCTTCTTTATCTGTGACATGAGGGTGACAGCACCTGCCTTGTGGGGCCGTGAGGACAAAGGGACCTAACAAACAAAACCACTTAGCACCGTGCCTGGCCCATGGCAGACCCTCAGTAGAGGCTCTTATTCTTGCTGCATTTGGCCTGGCGGGTGACATCAAGTCACAGGGGTTCTGTGTTATATTTAGGAAGGATAGTGGAAAATAAGGTCTGAAAATAAGCCTGATGATACTAAGATTAAAATTGCCCTGTAAAACTGGGATATTAGGGACCTTCCATTTATTTGATAACTTTGAAATCACTCAGGACTGTGTTTCTTTAGATGCTTTTAACTGTGTAATTGACCATGTAATTGACTATGTGTCTATCATGCTACGGCAGAATCTTGTCGGGTCACTGCGTTGGTTTATAGGGCTGCCGTAACAAAATGCCACAGGCTGGGTGGCTTGAACAGCAGAAATGCATCGTCTCAGTTCCGGAGGCTGCAAGTCTGAGACCAAGATGTCGCAGGGTTGGTTTCTTCGGAGGCCTCTCTCCTTGGCTTGCAGATGGCTGTCTCGTCCCTGTGTCTCACATGGTCTCCCCTCTCGTGCATGTCTGTGTCTTAACCTCTTCTTCTAGGACACCCGTCATGCTGGGTTAGGCCCCCTCATGCCACCTCCTTTATCTTAATCACCTCTCTAAAGACCCCACCTCCAAATACTGTCCCATTCGAGGTTCTGGGGCCAGAACTTCCACATATGAATTTTGGGGGGGCGTAATTCAGCCTGTGACAGTCACTCGAGAGTATAATTTAGTGTTAGCCTCTGAGTCAGGATCAGTGGGTATTCAAGACTTCACGGTGGGAGCAGGAGAGGAAGGCACGTTGGTGGGTGTCCGTTCTAGGCCAGGCAGGTCATTTGACTTAGCGACGTACGGTGGCAGCCCTGTCTGGGACTACAGTACCTGATTAACTAGAAACACTTAGGTGAAGAGTAGAGCTTTTAAAAGAGAAGGTGATTCTTGGTGCTATGGGTGTGGTCAATCCTTAAGAAATTTTAAAACCATGAGCTTTTTCTATCTCTACATTATACCTTTCAACCAGCATAATTTGGCAAGTAGTTGGGGATGACAGGTTTTTTTTTTTTTAACATTAACTAAAAGAGAACGGAAGTAGGGAAACAACTTTGTCAGCTCTGGTCCCCAGCAAACCTGACTGTATTGCTTTCGAACCTCTTGTAAGGAGGCTGTGTTGCTATGACGACGTACTGCTGTACACAGTAGGCAGAGGAGGTGTTTTTTTTTTTTCCCCTCCTGGCTTTGTAGGCGTGTCGGGGAAACCAGCATGACGTGCCCGTCCTGCCTTTGGACGAAGTGGATCATCGGACAGACACGCTGGAGGCCAACGTAACGGAGGTGGACGCGGCCTCAGTTTACACACTGCCTGCGGGGGCCGACTTCCTCATGTGCTACTCCGTTGCCGAAGGTGTGTTGGTGTTTAATACAAACACGTAACTGGCGCTCTCGGCGAAGTTCCTGTAAGTGTCCCCTTCGATGAGCTCGGGGCAGGTCTTTCTGTTGGGACGTGGTGATTTGACCCTGAAGCGCACAGGCTCAGAAAGGCTTTCTTTGATCACGTGGTACAAAGAGATAAATGAAAGTATAAACTACCTTGCAGAGAAATCATCCTGAATGCTACGTTGGCCAAAGCAGTAAGTCTAATTCTATTACGTATCAGCAGCCTGCTGTCAGTCACTGGGGGTGGCAGTGCTACCGTGGTAACAGTCATGGAATGCTGTCTTGAAAAATATTTTGGTAATAGTTATTCTTTGCATGGTAAACAATTTTGTTTTACTTTCTAATAATCTTGTGTCTCTCAAAATCACTGACTACCATCTTGGGAATTTTTTAGGAAACGGAGGAAATTGTATAGAATTGTCAACAGAAAAACTTTAAAACCGTATCATGGACACATCTCAGTCTTTTCCAGTGATGGCTGAGAGCTTACACTTCCGTAACTGTAAATTACGAAGGTGTGTTTTCAGCCACGGTAACTGAAAGCCAGGGAACGGCAGTCACGTTTTCCCCCTCATTGTTCCAGGCTACTATTCGCACCGGGAGACGGTGCTGGGCTCGTGGTACATCCAGGACCTGTGTGAGCTGCTGGCGAGGTACGGCTCCACCCTGGAGTTCACGGAGCTGCTCACGCTGGTCAACAGGAAGGTGTCTCGGCGCCGCGTGGAGGCCTGCAGGGACCCGGACGCCATCGGGAAGAAGCAGGTTCCCTGCTTTGCCTCTATGCTAACTAAAAAGCTGCGTTTCCTTCCAAAGTCTAAGTAATTCCCTTTTTCTGGAACTAAGGATCACTACTAGGTTGAGCCACACGGTCCAGCAATTTAAAATATTTTGAGGCTTAATGCCCAGCAGAGAACTGCCTTTTTCCCCACTTAATGGTTCATGCTGGACAGGGTGAAGGGTTGATATGTAGAAACATAATCCTCAGAAAATTGTAGTCTTTGATTTTTTTTTAGTAAAATGTCCGGCTGATTTAACTTGTATTTTATTACCTTTTTTATAAAAGTTTATTGTATAATGGGGGTTTTTTAAATTTTTTTTAAGGCTGGTCCACGTACAATGTTTTTAAAGGTTTTTGAAACCCAAGAATTAGGTTGTCATCCCTTAATACAATACTTGAAATTTATGTTTTATTAAATTTTTCTAATTCAAATTCTTACTAACTTGTGGCAGACTTAATTCCTACTTTAATTCTTAGCTACTATAGGCTAAACACCTGCAAAATCTAATTCTCTGCAAGCATCTTCCACGTTAAGTTCCTATACTGTCCAACAGTCCTCAGACCCATTAATGCAATAATAGATGTTACTATTAAGGTCCAATTCTTAATAGCCTTCCAGAGGCCGAAGAAGGTTAACTGAGCTTTCAGTTTGATAACTGTAACTTGTGAATTGCTAGTTCAAAAGCAATAGTTTACATATGTTGTTCCAGTTCAAGAGTACCAACTGTACTTTATGGTTAGCAGGACATTTATTTGTACCTTTTTGATAAAGATCTTCCTTCCAGCTACTGCATATTAAAAAAAGAAGTTGGGAGAAAGGGGGCAAGGATCAACGAAACAAAAAGTTGGTTCTTTGAAAAAACAAAATCTATAGACCACTCGCCAGATTAACCAGACATAGATGAGAAAGGGCTCAGATAAGCTCAATCAGAAATGAAAAGGAAGACATTAAAACTGATACCACAGGAATACAAAATATCAGCTGTGAATACTATGAAAACCTCTACTCAAACTAAAAAACCTAGAGAAAATGGATAAATTCTTGGAAACACACAACCTCCCAAGCCTGAATCAGGAAGAAATACAAACCCTGAACAGACCAGTAACGAGCAGTGAGATTGAAGCAGTAATAAAAAAAATCTCCCAACAAAAAAAAGCACCGGACCAGATGGATTCACAGCTGAATTCTACTAGACCTACAAAGAACTGGTACCTAGTCCACAGTCCACTATTCCCTAACATCAAGAAGGAGGGATTCCTCCCTAACTGATTCTACAAAGCCACTATCACCCTGATACCAAAGCCAGGAGAGGACACAACAAAAAAGAAAACCAGACCACTAGCCTTTATGAACATTGATGCAAAAATCCTCAACAAAATAGCAAACTGAATTCAACAGCACATCAAAAAGATAATCCACCATGATCAAGTGGATTTCATCTGAGGGATGCAAGGATGGTTTAACATAAGCAAATCAATAAACATGATTCATCACAGAAACAAAAACAAAGACTGCATGTTCATCTCAATAGATGCAGAAAAAGCATTCAACAAAATCCAGTACCCTTTCGTAATAAAAACTCTCAACAAACTAGGCATAGAAACAACATACTTCAAAATTATAAAAGCCATGTACAAGCCCACAGCCAACATCAAAAAGTTGAAAGCATTACTAAGAACTGGACCAAGACAAGGGTGTCCACTGTTAACACGTCTATTCAACATAGTATTGGAAGCCCTAGCCAGAGCAGTCAGGCAAGAGAAGGAAATAAAGGGCATCCAATTTGGGAAAGAGGAGGTCAAACTATCTGTTTTTGTTGATGATATTATTATCTAGAAAACCCTGAAGACTCCACTGGAATTGATAAATAAGTTCAGCAAAGCCTCAGGTTACAAAATCAATGTACACAAATCAGTAGCATTTCTGTATACTAATGACAGTCAAGCTGAGAGTCAAATCAAGGACTCAATACCATTCTCAATAGGAGAAAAAAAAAACAAACCTAGGAATGTACATAACAAAGGATGTTAAATACCTCTATGAGAAGAACTACAAAACACTGATGAAAGAAATCACAAATGACACAAACAGAAAAACATAACCCTGCTCATGGACTGGTAGAATCAACATAGTTAAAATGTTCATACTATGCAAAGTGATTTACGGTTTCAACGCAATCCCCATCAAAATATCAGCATCATATTTCACAGATCTAGAAAAAAATCATCCTAACCTTTATTTGGAACCAAAAAAGAGCCCAAACGGGCAAAGCCATCTTAAGTAAAAAGAACAAATCCGTAGGCATCACATTACCTGACTTCAAATTATACTGCAAGGTAGTATAAAAGCAGAGACATAGACCAATGGAACAGAAGAGAGTGCCCAGAAATAAAGCCATCTACCAACAACACACAGTGGGGAAAAGAAGCTCTATTCAATAAATGGTGCTGGGAAAATTAAACAGCCACATGCAGAAGAATTAACCAGGATCCCTATCTCTTGCCATATACAAAATTAATTCAAGATGGATTAAAGACTTAAATGTAAAGCATGATACCATAAAAATTCTAGAAGAAAACGTAGGAAAAACTTTTAGACATTAGCCCAGGCAAAGAATTTATGACTAAGACCCCAAAGGCAAATGTAGCAACAACAACAACAAAAAAAATAAATGGGACTTCATTAAATTAAAAAGCCTCTGCTCAGCAAAGGAAATAATTGACAGAGTAAATAGACAACCTACAACGTGGGAGAAAATATTCATAAAACTGTACATCTGACAAAGGACTGATACCCAGAATCTACAAAAGAACTCAAATCAGCAAGAAAAAAGACAAACCACCCATCAACAAGTGAGCAAAAGATAACGAACAGAAATTTTTCAAAAGAAGATAGACAAATGGCCAACAAACATATGAAAAAATGCTCAACATCGCTAATCATTAGGAAAGTGCAAATTAAAACCACAATGAGATATTACCTTATCCATGTCAGAATGGCCATCATTAAAGTCAAAAAACAGCAGATGCTGACATGGATATAGAGAGAAAGGAATGCTCACGCATTGCTCTTGGGACTGCAAATTCATACAACCTCTGTAGAAAACAGTGTGGGGATTCCTCAAGGAAAGAAATGTAGGCCTGCCATTTGATACAGCAATCCCAGTGCTGGGTCTCGACCCCAAGGAAATGAAGTCATCCTATCAGAAAGACACCTCAACGTGAATGTTCATGGCAGCAAAATTCACAATCACAAAGATGTAGGATCAACCTGAGTTCCCTTCAGTTCATGAGTGGATAAAAAAAATGTGACACACACACACACCATGGAGTACTACTCAGCCATAAAAAGAAATCAAATAATGTCATTTGCAGCAACATGGATGGAAATGGAGACCATTGTCTTAAGTAAAATATATCTGGAATGGAAAGCGAAACACCGTATGTTCTCACTAATAAGTGGGAGGTAACAGATGGGTACACAGGGGCACAACGTGATACAAAAGACGTGAGAAACCAGGAAGGGGGGAGGGGATTGTGTGGGATACAAACTTACCTATTGGATATATATAATAAACACTATTCTGATGAACACACTAAAAGCCCTGACTTAAGCATTTCACAAGATACCCATATAATGGATTAATTAATATTTTGAAATTTAAAAAAAAAAGAATTTGGCATGGTGGCTCACATCTGTAATCCCAGCATTTTGGGAGGCTGAGGCGGGAGGATCGCTTGAAGCCAGGAGTTCGACACCAGTCTGAGCAACATACGGAGATCCTGTCTCTACAGAAAATAAAAATAAAAAAAGAAGTTAGTGACAAGGTACTTCCATGGGAAGCTAAGGCAGGAGGATCGCTTGAGCCCAGGAGTTCGAGTCCAGCCTGGGCAACACAGCAAGACCTGGTCTTTCAAAACTAATAATAAAATAGAAAAAAAAGATGATTCCAAGCATAAACATGAAGGTAGATGCCAAGCCCAGCAACACTTTACCTCTGTGTGGGGAACAGACACGGGACGGTGTGACAAGGGTGTGTAGCCAACGGCAGCAGCTGCTGCTTCAGAGGATGCACACGAGCCCTTTCTAGCACGAACAAGTCACGAAAACCACAAACTACATTTCCAAGTGAGAACTTCAAGGAATACTTCTGCTTTATGAGAATTTATTAACTGAAAAAGATTCAACAGTCAAATTGAAATGAACTGTGGGACTCAAAAAACATCCACTTTTTAAGTTGCAAAATCAGTACATAATGGGAAGATCCAATGATGTTTAAAAATGTTAGACTAATTCTTTTCATTGAGCTCCTCTACTTGCATTCTCAAATAGAGAGAGTGACGCACCCGTTTCAGGGATTCTTTAGCCTGTCAAGGGAAAAAGAAAAACCATGTGATTAGAAGAATGAGAAACATCAGCATTACTACCCAAGAGGAAATCTATATATTTAATGTCTCCTTAGGGCAATAAAATATTTAAACTACTAGTGGAGAGGCCAGGTGCCATGGCTCACACCCGTAATCCCAGCCCTTTGGGAGGCCAAGGCAGGAGGATCACTTGGGCCCAGGAGTTCGAGGCTGACATGAACTATGATTGCACTCCACCCTGGGGCACCAGAGCAAGACCCTGTCTCTTAAAAAAATAAATAAATAAATAAAAAACATGCAAAACCTGTTAGTGGCAAACGCCTAAAATATTTCCATTTTATATGGATCCTTTTTTAAAAGATGAATTTAAGGTTTCTAACTCATCCTTATGCTTTTTAAAAAATACTAGTTTTTAATGGTTTTCTAGTTTACATCCTTAAACACCCTGTAACTTACAGTTTTCCTTTTTCTATTACCTCAAAAATAATATTTACAAGGTGTTATATTTTAAATCTTAAATGCAGTGTCCTATATAAACTAGCTGAAAGAACATTCCTTAGCCTTTTCAGACTGGATCATTCGATGTAAGGAAACCCACAAAATTAAAAAAGCATTATATTATATGTTTCCTATGTAATGACTGCATGAAATAAAATATTTTTCTAAAAAGGCTCTTCAATTTTTAGATTATAAATTTAGAGTAATTTTTTTTTAAATTTCAGGGATGAGTAGTTTAAAAAGGATAGATAACAAAAGATATTAAGATTACCAACTAGGCTGGGTGTGGTGGCTCATGCCTGTAATCCTAGCACTCTGGGAGGCCAAGACAAGTGGATCGTTTGAGCTCAGGAGTTCGAGAGCAGCCTGAGCAAGAGCAAGACCCCGTCTCTACTAAAAATAGAAAGAAACTATATGGACAACTAAATATATATACATATAAAATTAGCCGGGCATGGTGGCGCACGCCTGTAGTCCCAGCTACTCGGGAGGCTGAGGCAGAAGGATCGCTTGAGCCCAGGAGTTAGAGGTTGCTGTGAGCTAGGCTGATGCCACGGCACTCTAGCCAGGGTGACAGAGTTGGACTCTGTCTCAAAAAAAAAAAAAAAAAAAAAAAATTTACCAAGTATTAAATGAGCATGTATTGAGCAATGGAAAATATTTTTACCAAAACTTTTTGTTATAAAATTACTAAGAAAAATTAAAAATCCAGTTAGGCACTGAGAAGTCACCATCTGAACAAAGTTAATGAGTAAATTGGGAGGCCACAGAGAAATGCTAAGAAACAGACTGCAATGGAGTCCTCAGAAGTTTAGACAGGCCCCTGAGTCAGACTTCTGGGTTCACACACCGTGGTTCCCTCACCTTCTAGCAGTGTGAACCTGAGTGACTTTAAGGGCCTGTTTCCCTACCTGAAAGACGGGAAAAAGATGAAGGGAGGAATACTACAGTCATTCTTCTATCTTTAAGGAAAAAAACTTACACATGCCTTTAGAGAGTTTAAATTCCTTATCACCTTCCTCAAATTCTATTATTTGCTTAGAAACAGATTTTTTTTTTTTTTGAGACAGAGTCTCACTCTGTTGCCCGGGCTAGAGTGCCGTGGCGTCAGCCTTAGCTCACAGCAACCTCCAACTCCTGGGCTCAAGCGATCCTTCTGCCTCAGCCTCCCGAGTGGCTGGGACTACAGGCATGCACCACCATGCCTGGCTAATTTTTATATATATATTTTTTTTTAGCTGTCCAAATCATTTCTTTCTATTTTTAGTAGAGACGGGGTCTCGCTCTTGCTCAGGCTGGTCTCGAACTCCTGACCTCGAGCGATCCTCCCGCCTCGGCCTCCCAGAGTGCTGGGATTACAGGTGTGAGCCACCGCGCCCGGCCAGAAACTGATTTTTAATGAAAACTTTCCCTTTACTGTCTCAGAGTCATTTAAGACATCGTCACAGACATATTTGCAGCTATCCCCATGGAGAATACAGACGGCAAGAATAAAACTGTAGGATGTGAGACAGCAAATATGTGAACTAGTTCACCCAACAATCCCACAGTCCACAGAAATCTATCGAGGACCAGGATTTAACCCGTGAGGAGGAGCCAGCGACTGCGGTCCCCCGACACTCAGTTCTGCCTCCCAAACAAAACCAGGTGTGAGACGTCTGGGTAGTGACATACCTTAGCAAGGTCTTCTTTTAACCTGTTGTATTGTTCCACATCAAAATGCTGCTGCTTTGATTTCTTGTGGAAGAACTGAAGAAACTGCCTCCTCTTAACAGCTGAGTAAGTATAATCCTTAAAAAGAAAGGGGAGGGGGGAAGAAGAGAAGATTAAGTGTTGAATTAACATAATGTCTCTGCAAGAAAGCTACACCAAGGCAGGCAGCGTGAGTGACATGCGTGCAGCGGCCGTCAGAGGCAGAAATGAAACACTTAGTCTCCTTTGGGATCAGCTGCTCCTTTCAAAAGCAAGCGAGGCTGGGAAGAGAAATTACACACGCTGGGAAAGCAGGGAGAAAAAGGGAAAGGGAGATTTTTGGCAAAATAACTAGGAGAAAAAGCTAGAGTTACTGGGTGTTTTGCAAAACAAATCCGGTTTTATTTATATAGGAGGGCACGGGGAACATACATTTGACATGTTTATCCCAGGGGAGAAATGTGCGTGTCATACTAATTATTTCTTTATAGAGGTTATCTACAGTTTCTCTGTGTTGGATCTACGTCTCCATCCAGCCTTGTGAGAAACAATCAAAAATTTACCAGCTTATGATAACCCAGATGGCAGCAACTCAGTAAATCAAAAGGCTTTCTTGCTCACTGCCTGCCTTGGTTAGAGAATTCTTTGCAAAGATGTTCTAACTTAGCATTTTCCTAACAAACCACTCACCTGGCGAGTGACTAAGAAGTACGCAAAACAGGCCATGGAGTTTGCAAATGTGATGAAGTAGGTAACGGGCTCCATGATGTCCCAGGAGTACACCCACCACGTGAGCCAGGCCAGCGCCCCGCCCTGGGCAGACAGCAGCGAGAGGCCAGCCCACTGCAGCCCGCTAGTCTTGGCTTCTGAGTGAGCTTCGATTCTAGCTTTCACCTGGGGAGGGGGGGCGGGATGAAAAACTGTTAATCCAGTGTACAAATACACCAACTTAAAGGAAAAAAGCAAGGAAAAAAAAGGTACATTTGAACAAATGTGCATCTACGTTAAAGAGGTCCGATATATGGAAAAACAATTTATAAAACATACATTAATGAATAATTATTCATTCCCAAATCAGTTCATTAATAAATTTTTATTTATTTTTATTTATTTATTTATTTTGAGACAGAGTCTCACTCTGTTGCCCAGGCTAGAGTGCCGTGGCGTCAGCCTCGCTCACAGCAACCTCAAACTCCTGGGCTCAAGCGATCCTCCTGCCTCAGCCTCCCAAGTAGCTGGGACTACAGGCATGCGCCACCATGCCCAGCTAATTTTTTCTATATATATTTTTAGTTGGCCAGATAATTTCTTTCTATTTTTAGTAGAGATGGGGTCTCGCTCTTGCTCAGGCTGGTCTCGAACTCCTGACCTCAAGTGATCCTCCCGCCTTGGCCTCCTAGAATGCTAGGATTACAGGCGTGAGCCACCACGCCTGGCCCAAATCTTTAAATTATAAATTAGAAATTTAAATTATACCTGCCCATGGGGAAAAAAAAAGTAAATAGTATAAAAAGGTATACAATGAAAACATCAGCAGTCACTCTCGGAAACCTAACTAAGATTAGAGGCCTGTTTCCTGTGACCTAGCAATTCCCCTTCTAGGAATTCATCCCACACGTGCACTTGCACACGCGATTCATTACAGATTCATTCTTAATAGCAGAAGGCCAAAAATAATCCTTATGCCCATCAAGATATCCTGCAAGTGTAATGAGGAAGCTCTCTGTACCGATATGCAGAGATTTCCACGATATAACACTGGTGAAAACAGATAAGAATAGTACGTGCGTAATAGCGTGCTTCCCCTTCTGAGGAGAACAAAATATATTTGTATTTGTTTGTACATAGATAAAAATCTGAAATGATTCACAGGTGTGGGGAATAGAGTAATTGGTAGGATAGGTTGGCAGGAAAACTTTTTAGATACTAAAGTTTGAATCCAAGTAAATATATTAAATTTCTTAAAGTAAAGAAAAAACTAAAATGGTAAACAATCCAAAAACAAAACCAAAAAAGTCTCTGTCTGTCATTCCCCAAATACCCTTAGGGGTAATCACTATTAAAACTTTCTTACGTCTCCAGAAACTTCCTATTCATAGTCAAAGATACACATATACTTTCCCTTTTTTTTTTTTTAAATCACTAACAGTATTACAGGTTTAAAGAGTGCATTTCTTTCCCTTAAAACAGACTCCCCCACCCTCGCCCAAGTTATTTTTTTTCTACACCATTGCTTAACTCCAGATGTCAGAAAGCCATCGCCAACTTTCCAGCTGCAATTCTGGTAAGCAGAGCCGGGGCCCTTGGCCTACTCTCTAAAAAAGAAACTGAGGCAGCACTCCAGCTGGTGCATCCCAGCTCCTACTATGCCTGGTCACAGAGACACTGCAACTGATTCACGGAGCGGAGGCACAGCGCAGAGTGTAAGAGGGCAGCCCTGACCTCAGACCGCCCGAGTTCAAGTTCAGGCTCTACCATGTATCAGTTATCAGACTTCTGTTACTCAGTTTACTCATCTGAAAAATGAAAAAGGTGACAGTACCGAATTCACAGATTTTTTTTTCGAGGATTAAAGGACAAAATGAGCATATGTAAAGCATCCAGGAAAACGTTCACATGAGGAGCACTCGGTAAATATTAGTTATTATTTTCAACAGACTCAGCTATGCTGCCTCCTAACCTGTTCGAGGGGGTGCAGCTGTTCTTTCAGGTGGTCGATTTTATCCAGTAAATCCTGCTCTCTCCTTTTCTGAGACTCTTCTGAATGCAAGACGGTAAACAGTCTGTGAACCAAGGACTTCATGTTTTCCATCTCGGCAGCATGCCCGTTACTCGGGTTTTCTGAGAAAGGACACAAGGGAGACGTAAGGCGGTCACCACAGCTGTCTCCGGCGGGGATGTGAGTCCCCGGGACCGAGTCTGGGCCCCCAAGCCCGGCCACCTGTACACTCCCACCCGCTGGGGAGGCATGCGGCCCCTCTTCCTGTTTCAGATGACTCCATAAGTCTCTCTCACGTAAAGACAATCTGGAACGATAAATTACCAGGCAGCAGGTTCAAAGTTATGTTTCTGTCTTTTCCTCTTTTACAATATGACTTTTGCTTTTCTTTAAAACTGTGCATACAGAAAAAGAGGACCATCCATATACCAGAACACAGGTGAGTTTAGGGATTTAACTTTAACACATGAATTTACGGACTCTCTTTTATATGGAAGATCAACCCAAGATGCCTCTCCCTACCCCCAATTTTCTTTCCAAAAATTATTTTAGAATCCACAAAGGAAGGAAGCTGGCGTACAACATGTAAACAACAGTATAGTGTACATTTGAAAAGCAGTTCAAGTGTATGTTCTTCCCAACAAGGAGACTCATAGTAAACAACCGAGTGTAGATCTGAAAGGCAGTTCATACACATATTTGTTTTTTAAAAAAAAAAAAGTGGGGGGAGTGTAGGAGATCAGAATATGCCACCAAAAAATATGCCACTCTGGCACAAGGATTATTTTGAGCTGAAATCAATTGAGAAGAAGCAGATACAAGAAAAGCTCTAAGGCATGAAACCATAAGAATTCTAGAAGAAAATGTTGGGAAAAGCTCTCACAGACATTGGCCTAGGCAAAGAATTTATGAAGACCCCAAAAGCAATCACGGCAACAGCAAAAATAAATAAATGGACCGAATCCAATTAAAAAGCTTTCGCACAGTGCCAAGACAATAAATGTCGGCGTGGATGCAGAGAGACAGGAACACTCATACACTGCTGGTGGGACTGCAAACTAGCACAAACTGCATGGAAAGTAGTACGGAGATACCTCAGAGAACTAAAAGTAGAACTACCATTTGATCCAGCAATCCTGCTACTGGGTATTTACCCAAAGGAAGAAAGGACATTCTATAAAAAAGACACCTGCACTTGAATGTTTACAGCGGCACAATTCACAATGGCAAAGACGTGGAAACAACCCAAGTGCCCATCAATACATGAGTGGATTAATAAAATGTGCTATATGTATACCATGGAGTTCTACTCAGCCTTAAAAAAATGGTGCACTAATGCCTCTTGTATTAACCCGGATGGAACTGGAGACCATCCTTCTAAGCATCACAAGAATGGAAACAACAACCACCAAATGACTCACCATTAAATCAGAACCAATCAATCAACACTTATATGTGCACACGTAGAAATAACATTCATGGCAATCAGGCAGGTGGTGACTCTGAGTGACAGCAGTTGCAGTGGTGGTGGATTAAATCAAGGAAGAAACAAATGTTTGCAAAGTGACAACTGTAAGGATTACTTCTTCCCACCAGCTCAAAAACAAACAACAAATACAGCGGGCTCACTGTGTGCTCTCCTACCGCATCGTTTATTGTCGGGCATTTGTACAGTTATTGTAGACTTTATGAATCTTAATTTGACTGTGATGTGTATTTATTCGTCCATTCATTTTCCAACCTGCTTATTCAGTTCACTGCCATGGGTGGCTGGACCCTCCCCACAGCTCAGGACGAGTGGCAAGAGCCAGCCTGGATGGGATGTCACCCACTACAGGGCGCCCCCACACCCACACCCAGGCAGACGGGGACAACGTGGACAGGCCAGTGCATCCCCCACACGGCTCTGGGAGGAGGGAGGAACCAGAGTGTCTGGAGAAAACCCAGACGGACACGGGGAGAAAACACAAACCCCACCCAGACAGCGGCCTTGGCTGGGAATCGATTTTTTTTTTTTTCTCATCAATGTTAGAGCAAAAGGACATCGAAGGATGTTATCTGAGGACCGGCTGTACTGTCACGGTGGATACATGTCATTCTCCGTTTGTCACAACCCACAGATGTGCAACACCAATAGTGAGCCCTGACGTAAACTGTGGGCTTTGGGTGATACTGACATGTCCGTGTAGGTTCGTCACCTGTACCCGACACACGAGTCTGGTGGGGGGTACTGACACGGGGGAGGTGGGCGGCAGAGGGTATACAGGAACTCTGTACTTTCCGCTCAATTTTGCTACGAACCTAGAACTGCTTTAAAAAGTACAGTTTATTTTTTCAAAGGAATTAAGAGCTGTACAACAATGTGTACCTGAATTCATGATTTTCAGATTTATGTCTTAACCCAATAATGTCAGATTAAGCATTCAAGCACCTACGGTGAAGTCTTAAAAGTCTAAAAAGAGTGTGAGACTAAGAGCCCTGCTAGGCAACTTCTAGTAATCACTGGCCCTCCTGCTGCTAGCAAGGCTTAAACGTTGGTTCTCCAAAGCCTTCTTGGTCATTTGATCAATTTAAAAGATTCTTAAGATAAACTCGGCTGCCTGTGAAGGCCCCATGGCTAAAGGTAAAAGCTAAGGTAGCCGGACAGGTGTGTTTCTTACCTTTCTTGGGGCACTGCACATCATATGCTATTGTATTAATGACAAGTTTAAAATCATTCATTAGCAGAATATCCATCAAGGTTGAAGCTGGCATCTCATAGCCATCTGAAAAAAAAAAAAAACAGTGGAAAAATATGTCTCTGTTTTAGAACAGTAAGAACTATTTTCCAACACATAGAAAATTACTAACCCAGTCTTTGCAATACAGCAGTGGACATTTACTTTTTGGGGGGGCCCCGAAACCCAAATGCCATTCCCACTGCGGGGAATCCTCTTGTGTTCTCTACCTCCTGTTTCACTGGCCCGAGTGGAACAGGCGGGCCCTCCCTCTCCTGCTCCCTGTCAGCAGGGCTGGAATCCAGGTTAAGGCCCCCGGCAAACTGTCGTTGCAGAAGGTCCCGGGAAGATTCGGGAGAAGGGGGGGCTCCTCACAGCAAAGCAGGGAGTGGAGGGGCCAGGGTTTGGGGGGGGGTGTTAGCAACAGAGCCCGTCAGGTGGTCTCTGGGCTAATGTGGTCTCTGCTCCTGTCCTCTCCCAGGTCCTGTCCTCTCCCAGCCCTGGCTTCTGTCACTTGCAGTGGGAGCGCCTGCTGACACACTCTTCTGCTCAGCCAGAGTCGGTTTCTGATGTCCACAGCCAGGCCCCTCACGGGTACACGTGGGCACACGGGCAGTAACATTTTTAAAAGCCTGCCTTTCCCTTATTTTTCATTACTAACGGTGACTGACTGGTGTTACTCAAAAACTCAGCAACCCAACAGCACCACAAGCTGTACCACCCGGTGGGCCGCCCTCCCCTTCTAGCTTGGGAAAAATGAAAAGAGGCAAAACTTCGAGGAGGTGGGGTGGCAGGGATAGTAGTGAACATAATTAAGTCTAAGAAATAAATTTGCATTTGAATGGTTTATTTTGTGGAGGTAGAGAGAGGTAGGAGAGGGTCTAACAGTAATTTCAAATACCCTAGGACTATTTCAGAAAAAAAAATGTCTAGGAAATTGTTAACTGCAATGTGCTTTTTGCACAGCTTTTCATATGGCCTCGTGTCTACTGTTGTATTTTTGAAGTAAACTTGAACGTAACCCGGGTGTTGGCAAAAAACGGGTGCTGGGTTGGAGTTTCTTTCCATCATGTTTCTTTCAGAACAGCCCACATGTAATTACATGAAATAAAGTCCAGGAAGATGCTGATGTTTATTTTCTCCGGGCCTGGTGTAACATTCGGCCAAACCACAGTTATCTCAGCAGCGTTTCTGTGTGCAGTTAGTAACTAGTGGAACACAACTACTACAATCAGGACGAGCCGGCTGCCTGCCCACTGTGTGGTTCTCTGTAGGCCTTTTGTTCCGGAAGGCAGCAAATCAAGTCTGCACCTGAGTCTCTGTTCCTAGAATTTGGCTGCTTGGATTCCTGTTCATCAGCTGGAGTGAGATCATTTTCCAAAAAAAATGCCAAAAACTCAACCCACACGATGGGCAAAACTGTGACAAGCTCAGAACACTCTTTTCAAGCCCAAATTAAACACGGGCAAATTCCACCCACACGGTCTCTTTTTTGAAAAAAAATCAGCAACACACCAATCGTTTCATCTTTCCTAGTGTCATTTACCAAAATTTGCATTTAAATCACTTCAAACCAGCCCCTGGAAATATTACTATAAAAAGAAATCAACTGAATATAATTTCTCAATTGAAATACTACGTTATCCTTATACAAATGTGTGACTAGCGAAAGATTGATGTGAAACATTTCTAAGGCGCTAGTGATACAGGGCTGAATTTTTCATGTATTCTTGGGAAAGTATCAATTTAAACCCCCAATAAAGTGTGTGTGATTCAGTCCAAAGAGCACATTTTCCCCAAGATTTCTAGTCTCTTTGTGTTTTCCATTTCAAAGCTACTAAAATTATTTTTGAAACAAACAAGGTACGTATCATTGTTTTAACCTCTCTTATTTCACTTAACAAATACGTATCGAGTCTACACCACCAGGCAAGCACTGCTCAGCTCTGCCCCTTCTGACCTCTAGGTTTGCACCCGAGGGCTCCTAGCAGCTCAGGACGAGGGGCGCCTCGTGGAGAGGGCTCAGGACACGCATGTCCCCGCGCCTGGGGGATGTCGTCTAGCGCCAGGATGAAGTATGAGGAAGCCCACTGTGCCCTGATCCACGTTTTAGCAACAAGAAAGCTGTCCTTCCAGTTAAATCTACACTAACCTACAAGCCTTTCCCGATTTGTCCCCCACCTCAAATTCCTCCTCCTTCCCCCCAGCTCCCTGCTCTGCTGTGTCACTCTCCGTGACACTTACTATCTCACAAAATGTACAATCTATTTCTTTATTCTGTTTCTTTCTCCTCCTGAATGGAAGCTCCGGAAGGGCAGGAGTTTTTTATCCCTTTTATTTTTTGCTCTACCGCTGGCATCGAAAATAGTGCCTGGCATATGTTAGGGGCTCAGTAAGTATTTACTAAGTGAATCAGTTCTTTAATCTGCATTTTTCCAACTTCTGTATCTATCCTTTAGTTGATTCTGAACTTGGATTGGGAAGAAGAATGTTTATTTCCTTTTCAAAACTACAATAGTAATCATTAAGTTTTACATGAGTTTATTATAACTATTTAATATCATAATAAAATAACTGCAAACTTATTAATTTATATTTGTAGCTTCTGTATATTGGGCTAGGGTATTCTATTTAAGGGGCAGTTAGTCTAGGACCATTTTATACTATGAGAACATAAAAGCTATATTCCAAATGTAAAATGTCTAAATGATTAAAAACTTCTTCTGGTATTAAAAAAAATACATATATATATATGTTTTTTTGGTTTTTTTTTTTGAGACAGGGTCTTGCTCTGTTGCCTGGGCTAGAGTGCCATGGCGTCAGCCTTGCTCACAGCAACCTCAAACTCCTGGGCTCCAAGGATCCTCCTTCCTCAGCCTCTTGAGTAGCTGGGATTACAGGTATGCATCACACCTGGTTCATTTTTCTTATTTTTTTTTTTTGTAGAGACAGGGTCTCACTAAGTTGCTTAGGCTGGTCTTGAATTCTTGGCCTCAAGCGATCCTCCTGCCTCGGTCTCCCAAAGTACTAGGATTACAGGTGTGAGCCATTGCGCCCAGCTGAAAAAATGTATATTCTTCCTAAGAACTAATTTTGTCAAAGAACATACTAGACTGTAACTGCTTTTATAAAAAAGATGAATGAACTATTTGTGTATTTTAATTACTCCCTGGCTATTTTAATCACTGAAATTGCATTTTATTTTCTAATTATCCAAATTTTGCTAAAAATTACATGCGAATGCCTATGCCACTACAATTCTCTCAAGAGAAAACATTTTTAGGCTAAGTTTATAAAATAAGTAACTGAAATTTACATTAAACTTACTCCATTACTTTTTTACTCAATGGAGTTAAAAAAAATTAATAGCACTGACATGTAAAAATGAAGGACTTAGTAAACGCCAATCATTGGCCGGGCATGGTGGCTCACACCTGCAATCCTAGCACTCTGGGAGGCTGAGGCGGGAGGATTGCTCGAGGTCAGGAGTTCAAGACCAGCCTGAGCAAGAGCGAGACCCCATCTCCACTAAAAATAGAAAGAAATTATCTGGACAACTAAAAATACATACAGAAAAAATTAGCCGGGCATGGTGGCGCATGCCTGTAGTCCCAGCTACCCGGGAGGCTGAGGCAGGAGGATCGCTTGAGCCCGGGAGTTTGAGGTTGCTGTGAGCTAGGCTGATGCCACGGCACTCTAGCCTGGGCAACAGAGTGAGACTCTGTCTCAGAAACAAACAAAATAACAAAAAAACACCAATCATTTACTATATAATGAATTAATTAATGCAATTCTTTCTAGAGAAGTAAAGAACCAAACAAGGTTCAGGAGAAGAGAAAGCAGCCCCGGGACAAAGTTACAAAATACAGGAACCCACATACCTGCTGTGAAGATCGCTGCGGTTCGGATGCCCTTGTCTTCGTTCCGCAGGTCCTGGAGGAAGGAACCAACTGTTGACGACACTGGTCTGACTACGAACTGACAGCGCTCTTTTCTGGACGGCAAAGTAAGCGTGATCGAGGGAAGGCCATGTCGATAGTTAACTGTTATTTCTGTCAGGACAAATAATACAGGAAATGTGTGAATTTTACCATAAGGAACAATTCTTGAAATACATGAATTCTAAATGGAATGCTTAAACATGAAATTCACAAGCCTCTGAAGCCCTGTAAAAGTCTGCCATGCTTGCACGGTGCCATCGTTATACGACGGTCTACACAGCCCCTGCCACCCTGTACCATTTCATCGTGGCATGTACCACACTGTATCGCAATCATCTGCATAAAGTCTTCCCAGGCAGAGAGTTAATTAAGTTCTTGAGGGCAGAAATCATCGCTTACTCAGCTCCTCTGATTGCTGGGGTGGAAATCTGACAAAAGACAAGCAGAGATTCTGGGAGCAGAGAAGGGAGGAACTAAACCCAAGCAGGGGATGGGGTGGGGCGGAGACAGTGCAAGAGAAGTCTGTCTTGTTCAAAATTCACAGCTCTCGCTTAATCTGGAAGACGACAAACACGGCCAGCACCCGAATCGAGGAAGCCATGAGAGCACTCACCATCGCGGGGCACCGCTGTGCTGTAAAGCTGTGACTGGCAGTAGTTCACACTCCCACACCGCTGCACACACCAAACCTGCAGGGAACAAAGATTATACTGCTTTTAGAAAGAGTGGCGAGGTTGAAATAGGTGTCTTTACCAGAAGATTCTTCTTAGTCTTACATGACAGGCACGACGGAAAATTCCACTTCCCACGCGTCCCCGGGTAAGCCCCGAGGAGAGCTGGCTGCACCATTCTGGCTGCTGCATTCGCTGTGGCAGCAACACACCGGAACAGGGGTCTCAAACCGCAGTACAAGGGCCCCCGAAAACCCTAGAAGGTCTATGGGAATTTTTAAATTCTGTTTTTCCTTTTAGGTAAATAATCTCCAACAAAGGACTGCGAGCATCAAAGTATCGTCCCCGGGCCAGAAGCATCGGCGACCCCACGGAGCTGATCAGAAATGCACAATCGCAGCCTCAGCCCAGACTTACTGTATTCATTACAATCTGCATTTTAACAAGGTCCCCAGGTGATTCACCGGCACAGCTGAGTTTGAGAAACGCTACTCTGGATCTGTGCTGTCCCATGTGGGAGCTACTAGTCATATGTGGCTATTTAAATTAATTAAGATTACAGGCCGGGCGCGGTGGCTCACGTCTGTAATCCCAGCACTCCGGGAGGCCGAGGCGGGAGGATCGCTCGAGGTCAGGAGTTCGAGACCAGCCTGAGCAAGAGCGAGACCCCGTCTCTACTAAAAATAGAAAGAAATTAGCCAAACAACTAAAATATATATACAAAAAAATTAGCCGGGCACGGTGGCACATGCCTGTAGTCCCAGCTACTCGGGAGGCTGAGGCAGGAGGATGGCTTGAGCCCAGGAGTTTGAGGTTGCTGTGAGCGAGGCTGATGCCACGGCACTCACTCTAGCCCGGGCAACAGAGCAAGACTCTGTCTCAAAAAAAAAAAAAAAAAATTCAGTTCCTTAGTACCTGTTGCCACATTTTAAGTGCTCAGTAGCTGTGTGTGCCCTGTGGCTGTCTCTTACTGGGAAGCAAAAGCACAGGAATAGAACATTTCCATCATCACAGAAAGTTCTAGTGCACAGCACTGCTGAGTCCACAGCATCTGAATGGCCACGTCACCATGGAACATGTCTTTAGGGCTGGCATTAGTGTTTGTGTTTACAGTTATATTGGTGCTTAATGAAAGCCAAAGGACATCATGGTGCACCGTGTGAACTGAATTATCGTGTAGTAGGAAGAAAGGGCATTGAAGAACTGGTTCGCAGGCATGTGGAACTCAAAGACCTTGTGCCATAGACGCAACATGGCTGTATCCTATCATTTTTTACTGCATCACCTTGCAGTAGTTTAAGATGACGCTGACTCAAATGGCATTCCAGCATGCTGGAAATGAAAAGAACCTCATCAGCAAGTGAAACAAAAAATCCGAATACACGTTCCAGTGTTCAACACAACACAGAGGATTAGTGTCAACAAAACACCATCTGTCACACTAAAGCAGTTCATTTCAGTTTTATTTCTAAAACTTGAATTCATTATTAAAATGAAAAGAAAAGAAGCAGATTATGTCTTAAAATAGAAGCAAATCCCAATAAACATACGTAGAAGTTTTCCAATCTGGGGTAATAGCTATTACAATACTGTCTTTAGCGAAACTACATCAAATTGAGAAAAATGTATCTACTTGAAAACACATCAGAATTAATTCTCTATCAAAAATATTTTAATACTTCTTTAAGCCAGGCTCGGTGGCTCACGCCTGTAATCCTAGCACTTTGGGAGGATGAGGTGGGAGGATCTCTTGAGGCCAGGAGTTTGAGACCAGCCTGGGAAACAGCGAGACCCCATCTCTACTAAAAACTAAGAATTAGCCGGATGTGGTGGCGTGCACCTGTAGTCCCAGATACTCGGGAGGCTGAGGCAGGAGGATCGCTTGAGCCCAGGAGTTTGAGGTTGCTGTGAGCTATGATGACCCCACTGCACTCCAACCTGGGCAACAGAGCGAGACCCTGTCTCAAAACAGAAAACAAAAACCCAGGCAGATTTAAAATACAAATCTAGAGGCCAGTAAGAAGAATTCATCAAAGAGAGCTGGTACATAGCAGTATGATTTTTTTTTTTTTTTTGGTACAAAAAAGCAAAAAGAAATCATGAAAGCCCGGAGCTCAGTGTGAGGTTCTACAGAAAATCATGATGCACCACAGGATATAAAACTAATGAACTCAAGGACAAGCTTCAAAGCAAAACAATGATCTAAGCAAGGAGTTTACAGAGCAACTGAACTCCAAAAGCACATATTGCTGGCTTCACATATTCCACGGAAGTACTCTACAGTAAGTGGTACATAAAACAGGGTTTAAAATGATTGAGGTTTTTATTCATTTTTTAATGCATATATTTTACCAATTTCCTTGTTCAGCCTTTTTCCTGCATTCTTACTACTTTTTTCTGTTACGTTACGTTCACTACAGCTTTGAGTGGTACCTTCACTGAGCACCTGCAGGTAGTAAACCCTCATCTGTGTTTCACATTCAACAATTTCTGTCCTTTTAATCATTGAGTTTAATCTGTTTACAGTTATTGTGATTTCAAATAAATGTAGATATCTGCCATCTTATTCTGTTTTCTATTTGTTCTGATTTTCCCTTATGTTCTTTTTCCTTTCTTGTTTCCTAATTGAATAATTTTTTTATACCCTTTTCTCTCTCTTTTCTCTCTCTTTATTCTCTTAGTGCTTGCCCTTTACATTCTGAGACATTCTTACCTGGCTTAAGAGTGTACAGTTAATTTTTCTACTCTGCTGTTGAACAATAATAAGGATTTAGAATGTTATCAGTCACAATTAAGAAAGAAATGTTTCTAACTTTTGTTTAGAACTTACCAAATTGTCATCATGACTGTTGTTTTATATAGTGGTAGTTTCTTGGAGTCATCTGTAAGTTTTCTAACTTTGTTGTTCTCCATCTTTCTTACATCCCGTTTTCTTAGGTGTTCAATTCCATTCTTACTGAGGGGAGCTTGCTTGGTAAGGATCTTTTAGTATCTCAGTCTTTGTTTTGTTGAAAATCGTAATTTACCTGGATATAAACCTGCAGGTTGACTATAATTTCCCCTCAGAACCTTAAGATACCCTTTGCCTCTGGCATCTATCAATTCATCTGTGGATCTAGTTGCTTTTCCTTTGCAGGCAACCTCTCTTTTTTCAGGAATTTTAAAGATTTTTGTTTCTGGGGTTCTGCAGTTTTGTCACAGTGGGTCAGGTTAAGATTTAATTTCATTTTTCCTGTTTGGGACTCACTGTACTTCTTAATTAAATCTAAAGGTGCACACTGAGACAGAGTCCTGGTGCGAGAAATCTGAACCCGAGTGTGTGTGCAGGGCAGCCACATGGAGGGGCACCTGGCGTAGCCATGCCGGACCCTCAGTGTGGCAAGGAGGGTGCCCACGTAATGGAAGGGCAATTGGTGTGGCTGGGACAGGCAGAACAGGACCAAGAAAACATCTGTACTAGGCCGGGCACGGTGGCTCACGCCTGTAATCCTAGACCTCTGGGAGGCTGAGGCAGGAGGATCACTCGAGGTCAGGAGTTCGAGACCAGCCTGAGCAAGAGCGAGACCCCGTCTCTACTAAAAATAGAAAGAAATTAGCTGGACAACTAAAAATACATATAGAAAAAATTAGCCGGGCGTGGTGGCGCATGCCTGTAGTCCCAGCTACTCGGGAGGCTGAGGCAGGAGGATCGCTTGAGTCCAGGAGTTTGAGGTTGCTGTGAGCGAGGCTGACACCACGGCACTCACTCTAGCCTGGGCGACAGAGTGAGACTCTGTCTCAAAAAAAAAAAAAAAAAAACATCTGCACGGGAGGTAGTCTCCAAAAAGAGGCGCTGGAGCCCAAATGGGGCACGACAGGCATCTGGGCGGGGGAGGGAGCGGTGGAGACGAGGAACTGTCACACGCAGGAAGAGCGACCACATAAGGACATATGTCAAGGAAATGGAAGCCAGGGTAATTCTGTCTAAAGAGGCCGCCGCACTACGGAAAGGCACTAGACTGGACTCTGCAGTGTTCAACTGGAGCTGGAAATACTGATACGAATTCATGGTCTTTAATTTATAAAAATATTAAAAAAAATAAAGATAGAAATTTTCAAAGTGCAAATGTTTCATGACTACGTATATAATATAAAGTTTAAATTTTATGTATTTATATTTTTGTACTTACGTGTGTGTATGTACATATGTGTGTCTGTATAGCCTCTCTCTCTGTGGGCCTGGGGGCAGCAGCTCACAGCAACGATCACATCCAGCATCCAGACCTTGGCACTAAGTGCTGCACTTGCCCACTTGCCTGCTTGGAGAAATGGCGAATTCTAGGGCTGGGCACGGAAAGGACGAGATGAGCCCGGGGCAGAATGCAAGAAGTGCTCAGTGAACGGGGGAAGACGAAGCAAAAGGATGCAGAACTCAGCTTGAAGGGAGTTCCCCGTGGTCAACTCCGGAACTTTCAGCATTAAAATAATCAAGGACAGTAACAAGTTATAATCCACTGGAGAAGACGGGAAACCATGAGTCCATTCTGACATAGTTATGTGAATGAATTTTTAAAAGAATGAGATATTTACACAGTTTTCAAATGCCTCCATGCAAAAGCATTAATCCTCCCCAAAAAATAGTAACTTCAAAGGCAAGAAGCTTAGCAGATCTTACATGACCAAAATTAGTATTATCGGTCATGGGGCAAATCGAAATCATGAAATGAGAACATTTGCAACACTTCGATGATATTCCTGACAAAGATGCTACATAACCTTAATCAAATCTCAAGGAAACACCAGACAAAGCCAAACGGAGACTTTCTACAGAACAACTGTAATCTACAGTCTGTAAGAAGACTCTACTGTCAACTGAGATGGAGATCCCATCTCTAAAACATTTTCTTTTAAATTGAGTTCTTAAAAAAAAATTCACTGTTTTCATCCCTTTAAAAGTAAAAATAGTAGCTTTTTGTGATTCCAATGTTACATTCTAGATGCACTAGGAAAATGTCAAGTAACAAGAAGTAGAAAGGAAGGTCAAAGACGTCATGAAGCTTAAGCTGAAAAAAAAAAAAAAAAAAAGATGCAACAGCTTGACTTCAAAAAGGAAACAGAACCCTTTGGCCTGGGGTGAAGAAGAAACACTGATGCAATAGGGCAGCAGCAGGAACTAGCGTAATTGGCATAATAAATATAAATCAGAGAGGAGCAGTTTAGATTTCTTAGTCAAAAGGCATACACTGACACAGAAAAATAAAAATAGCATAGTTCTAAATATAAGGCTTCTTAGGACAACTTTAATTATGCTGCTACAAAAGCGCATCTGACACTAGTCTCAGCGTGAGGCTTTCGAAAATAATACGGTGTTGCAATTTGCCCTTTCCACATCCGCTGGTGAAAACCCTGCTACTCCTGCTCTTTCAGGGATCGCTCAACTGTATGCCCCAGATTCCGTCAGATCGTGTAATTTACTTCAAAAAGATGTAAGACACAACCTGAAAACTGGGTAAGAAAAAGCCACAGACTTAGTCCCTAATAACATGTGGTTATTCAAGACTATCAAATTCCCCTTGAAAGGATGAATTCTCATCACCATTAAAGATACTCAAAATAATTTGGCTCAAGATCTAAACACAACGCCAAAAATGCAGTCATGATATTTTGTAAAATCCATACAATCATTATCCATTTTCCCTAACCAAAGATTATATTTGTTTACATATATGTGTGGTCTAGACCTGCGGTCCCCAACCCGAGGGCCATACTGGTCCATGGCCTATTAAGAACCGGGCCACACGGCAGCAGGTGAGTGAGCGAAGCTTCGTCTGTATCTACAGCCGCTCCCCCGTTGCTCGCATCACCGCATGAGCTCCACCTCCTGTCGGATCAGGGGGGACATTAGACGCTCAAGGCAGCATGAACCGTGCCCTAAACTGCACGCGAGGGGTCTAGGTTGTGGCTCCTTATGAGAATCTAACGCCTGATGAGCTGAGGTGATGCTGAGGCGGTGATGCTAGGGCTGGGGAGCGGCTGCACATGTAATAAATGGGCAACCTCACCTGGTCACACGGCTTCAACTACATTACTCTGCCGGTGACTTGAAGCTGTATCTGCAATCCAGAGCGTCTCCTTGTGCATCTAATTTGTACACATGCGAAAGAAACCTTTTAGGGTATCGACCCAATTCATACAATCTCCTATTTTCTAGAAACTGCCTCTGTTTCCACCTAGGGTAGCAGTGGAAAAACCGAAACCACATCTGTACCATGTCACCCGCCGTCCTCCCTTCACCACAATGGACCAGACACCTGCTCCAAGCTGGGCCAATCAGAGTCCCATCCCAGGAATATGACCGCGACTAAGAATCTACGTTCAAACTGAAACTCTTGTACACCACTGGGGAGAGTATAAACTACCACTTTAGAACACTTTAGAACACACATCTCTAACGACCCAGCAATTCTACTCCTAAGTATAAACCAAGAGAAATCACTGCATATGTGCTTAAAAGAGAAATATAACCAGTCAAAGCAGGACTTCTCATAATAAGCAAACCCGGAAACTACGCAGATCATCAGTACGATGAATAAATAATGGTATCAGTAGGCAGAACTCTGTAGCAATGTAGCAACATGGATGAATCTCACAAACATAATGTCAGGCAAAACAGACAGCTACAAAAGCGTATAGGCTATAAGATGCAAAGACACAAAACGCAGTGTCCCCCAAACGCGAGCGACACACACTGTGGAGTATCCGTTGTGCACCTGCACGGGCACGAGCTGACTGGAGTCGGCTTGCTGCAGCCCCCAGCAAGCAGAGAGAACCGTACTGCACACGGCCAACCCGGGAAGGATCAACATTCAAAGTACAGCTTCCACCGAATGCACATCACAAAGTCAAAAAATCATTAGTCAGACTGTCATAAGTCAGGGACCATGATGGATTGAGTTTAGCTGTGAGGACATCCCCATAAAGGCATATAAATGATTTAATCTTGAAGTGACTGGAGTACATTTTATCAAATTGCAATCCAGATGACTGGTGGTTCTTGTTCTGAGACAGAGTCTCACTCTGTTGCCCGGGCTAGAGTGCTGTGCCAAGATCCTAGCTCACTGCAACCTCAAACTCCTGGGCTCAAGCCATCCTCCTGCCTCAGCCTCCCAAAGTGCTACGATTACAGGTAAAAGCCACCCTGCCTGGCCTAGATGACTGGTTGTTAAAGTGCCTCATATGATCCCCCATTTTAAACCAAACTGGCATTTCCACTAGAAATGAAACATCCTTGAAGTCACAGAATTGCTTTTCAAATTCTACAATTCCTTTAAGATCTTTCCTAGTAGATTTTCTTTAACATTTTAGCTTCCATCCATTTCGAAACTCTTTGCCAATAAACAATTTAGTTATTTTACTTTATTTTATCCCAAATTTAAGACACATTAGCTTGTACATTCCTTAGCAGGGTATTTTACTTAAAATAAACACACATTACAGCTTACCGCAGGGTATATGACGGGAGGGGACTTTTGTCTTTCACTTTCTAATACTGTCAAGTTTTTTTTTTACAAGAAACATACATTCTTTTTATACTTGAGAAACATACACATATCTTTATTAATAATGTCATAAAATCCACACATCATTTTATAGTCATGTCTTCTGTAGATCAACTATAGAAGTACAAGTACACTAAAGTCATTTCACTATGATTTAATTATTGTTGGGTACTAACTCTAGTGGTGACATTATGATTTTGTGACTTGGCATTAAGCAGGAACAAGTACAAAATGATAATGCTCTCTCTATCTAATGTACTCTGCCCCTTATTTTATTACAGTGTAAAATCTTAAGGGGTGAAATTTGCTTTCTTTCTTCCGTACGCAGCCACTGTAGAACATTATGTTCCTTTCCCTCAGGGTATTATAATTCAATATTGCTCACTTAAATTCATGCATTTTTTCTTCTAAGTGTTTCCAAGTGTTATATAGCCTTCATTTCATCTATCTTGTAACATTTCTGTGTGGTATATTAGAAATAACTAGGGTTTCTTCTAGAAGAAACCTAGAAACTTCTAGAAACTTCTAGAAGAGGCTTAAACAAAAAAAAAAAAAAAGAAAAATAACTAGAGGAGACTTCAATTGTATAATTTAGAACAGTTACAGAATCAAATATACTCTTTATAGTCTCTGAATCTTTCCTTTTAATCCCATTATTCCTTTCCAACTAATCCAGTCTGTTAATAGTCATGTAAAAACAGAAAAAAAAAAATCAAGCTGCTAAGATTTGCTATGGTTTATAGGTAGAAGAATGTTGAATTTCCTGCTCTTTAAACAGGTTATTTAGTCTCTCTGAGCTTCAGTCTCATCACCTATAAAGCAGGGATCTAACTGCCTCTTTTCCACCTGGACTTGCTCAAAAGCTCAGAAGAAGAGGTTTTGTGAATTATAAGGCATTATAAAGACAATGTGTTATCAATACATGCTTTTTACTGTCAATCAATGCTCAATCTCTTTCCATCAATAACCAAGAGAAAAACCCACAATTATTGCTATTAAACCACTGGTATACAGTTATGATAAAAACAGAGTCTAAAATTCGTATGTGCATGAGATTACGACACCTAGCACTTGGGGGGCTCTCAACAAACATCCCTCTTGTACCACCTTCTCACGATCTATCTGGTAAGTTACTTCGAGTTTCTCCATAAATGGCTCCTTAGGGTACATGTATCACACATTTTGAGGAGGGCCAGGTAAAATCCTTCTATGATATAACCGAATAAAAATGCTGATGTGATAACTTATCCTAACTAGTGCTGTCCAGTGACAAACTGTCCCCTGCCCACAGTGTGCAAGAAAGAAACGAATCGGGAGGTGAGACAGGCCTTACTCCCGCCCTGCTACTGGCGTTGGTGATCCTGTAAACCTCTGCTTTGGGAGACCAGAATTTAAATCTACATTGGTGTTGGAAGTCAGCAAGGCATCCGTCTGGCATTTGCAGTGCCAGCGAGCAAGAAGTGAAGCAACAGAATGGTTGGCAGGGACTCGGCAACTGCCTCGAACACGCACTTAGGGATTCACATTAATCCCAAGAGGCCTCAGAAACTATCCGATGAGACAGGGAACCAGCATGGAGTGTCTGAAGGCAGAACTGAGTCCAGCAGGCAGGGCTGGTCATCCAAACTGTCGCTCACTAGCTACGTAAGGTAGGTCCATTGGCTTCTCTAAACCTCAGTGTTCTTATCTGTACAATGGGGATAACCATACTTTGCAAGGTTACCATGGCATTAGAGACAAGCAGGTGAATGAAGTCCCTTAGCATTCAGTAAGTGCCGCAACATCACTGTTCCCATGATTATTATTATTATTACTATTACCATTTCTCAGGTAGAAGGCACATGACCTCAAAACACAATTACAGACTAACTCACTAATGATCTAAAAAGCTTTGTTACTTTCAAGAAGAGCAACACATCGCAGATTCAATGTTCAATAATGAACTTAAAACCAACTGAGATTTCTTCTGGTGTGTAACGTCAGAGAAGGTAGTAAGCACATCTCTAAGAAGCTTATCATTATGTTGGCAATTTTCTTTGTTGCATGTAAGTCAGAAGCGATAATGAATCCCTGGAAAAAGACCATTACTTGCAAGTACATTTTAGACCATGCAGCTGTTTGAAGACCAATGGTATGTACTAGAAAATCGTACCTTCACAGTTAGGTCACCTGATATTTTTATTTCTCTACAGGCCCTACTTTGGCCCAGTGATTTTGTATCTTTGCCCATCACAGTTTGTTACTAGGCTATTTTCTTACTTGCCATTTAGTTGGGTAAAAGTGTATCATATGAATTTAACAAGAAGCATAGTAAACAAAAAAGTTATAATCATTATGCGAGTCTTAGTTTGGGTTTTCCCCAAAGCAGAGCCTAAGCCAAGTATTTGAGAGTTGGTATTTATCCGGGAGGTGAAACTATAAGGCAAGAGTAAGCAAATGGGAGGCATGAGACAGGGAAGAAAGAAAAGCGAATAGAAGAACGTTACTGAGATCACTGCTGTAGACAAGAGGCATGACAGCATCTCCCAGCACTGTCCCTCCTGTCTTTCAGAAGGACACATCTACCACAGTTGCAACCGAAATCACAGATGGGGACAGTGGATGCAGAGGAAGACCGATGGCACGTGCTACACGTAAAATGCCAGGAAGTTACCATGTGAAAACAAGACTTCCCAGACTTTCCCAAGAAATACGGGGAAGTTACTCTTATCCCGATTTTCACCAAATCGTTTTGAGAACATTTTACTTAGCTATAAAAATAGATCAAAAGTAGGGAAAATAGCCAGGTGTGGTGGCGCATGCCTGTAGTCCCAGCTACTGGGGAGGCTGAGGCAGGAGGATCGCCTGAGCCCGAGAGCTCTGGGCTGTAGAGTGAGATGCACTAAGCTTGGCATCAATATGGTGACCCCCCCCCAGGAGTGACAGACCACCGGGGAGCCTACGGAGGGGTGAATCAGCCCATGTTAAAAACTCTGTGCTGATCAGAAGTGGGACTGTGCCTGTGAACGGCCACTGCACCACAGCCTGGACAACACAGTGAGACCCATCTCTAAAAATAAAAAAGTAGAGAAAATAAAATCTTTGCATATTTCTTATTGTGGGCTTAATAGATAAATAGTCAGATTTCATCTCTATAGAGATTAACTGCAACATTATTTACAACAGCAAAAAACTGAAAACAATCCAACTGTCCAATGACGGTAGAAGGGTTAAATAAGTTATAAATCTATAAAATATGATTATGCATCCATTATAATTGTTCTCAAGAAAATATTAATGATAGGAGGAAAGATTCATGACAATGATATTTTGACAGAATTTAGACCCCAAACTATAATATATATAGTGTTATTGCATAACAAGTATAAACAGGTGGTCTTCCAATTTTTTACATTTCAGAACCAACACTTTCACAACGATGCATTCTAAAGTACCTTGACATGAAATCTGGACTTCAATGCATCCACTAACCAGCCGTGGTCTGTCCTCCCGTCCTAAACAGGGTATGCTAGAAATGTGTGGGGCACCTTTTTGGTTGTCATATTAACTGGCTGTGGGAGCTACAAACATGTAGTACACAAAGCCAGAGATGAGAAACATTCTACAATGCAGAAAACAGAACAAAAATTTCCCTACCAAAATGCTAACCGTAGCACAAGTAAAAACAATGAGCTAAGGGTAAACACTTGGAATGATCCTATGCCAGCCAATTGCTCAATTTTGCAAACCTCTCTGCCAGAGAGTTGAGGCAAATTGAGACTAATTATTTGTACATGTCACTATTATTTTATTAAATTGAGTGAAGATGGGTAAATCAAAATACTGATGGTAATGTAACAAAGCGGAAAAATCACAGCAATATGGTTGGGATAAAGATGGAAACCAACAGAGGTGCAAAGGATGGTGAATATTTAATATAAAACTAGCTATTTAGGCTTTGGTCAACTGAATATGCATGTATTCAGATATAAATACAAAATAAAAGTAAAGCCCATATACAAATACCGAAAATTCATAATCACAAATTGTATCTAAAAGAAGAAGTACTATTTATAATAATAAACCATGTTCTTGCTTTCTTGGAACAGAACAAATCCACATAAAATATATTTTATACTTTCATACTTTTGACTTTGGTGATGTTTTTAAGAACATATTATACATGAACATTCTTGTGAACAGCGAAAAGACTGGAAGGACAAATACCAAAATATTAATATGGTTATTTCTGAGTAGTGACATTATCAGAGGTTTTCGTTTCCTTCTTTACTAAAATTTCAGTAGCGTAAAAGAAAGACATACTTCTGCAACTCTCTCGAGAAAATCCAAGAGTCAGCAAGACAGGGTAAGTCACTCACCTTTTAAGGTGTCAGATCCAAATTAAAGGAAAACTGGGCTGGATGAGAGGGGGGTGACAGATGGCAGACTTAGGGCTCCTCGCAGTTGGTTACTCTGTCGGGGAATTAATGGCTCGGGCCACGGACAATAGCTCCATTGTGCATATTCCACTAGAAGTAAGGTACTATAAAAAAAAATACTCCACAGACCTCTAAGATCCATAGAAGCAAAAGGGATGTTCCCTCAAATCCCAAGGTTAAATGGTATAAAGCGCTTGATTCTTGGCTTTTCCCACTGCCGCCTAACGATCAGCTTCCTGCACCGTGTATCCATTGGGTTCATTCAGAGAAGTAAAGCAAACTACTATGAGAGAGAGACAGAGAGAGAGGGAGACTATATAAAGATCTGCTGCAGAGGCCTGGCTGTGCGAAACTGTGGGAGCTGGTGGAGCCATCTCTGCAAGGCTGTCTGTATGTCTGATGCTGGAGGTGGGGTCCACAGGGCACTCAGTCAGGAAAGAAAAAGGGGCTTATGGGTTATAGGTGGGTTTAAAGATCCTTTGGCTTGTAATTGGCTACAGACCTATAACCTGTAAGCCCCTGCTTCGAGATGGCCCACCTTTTCGGGCCAAAGCAATGTCTGCCTCCCAAGTATTGATGTATGACCTGGAACCCCTGTCTCCCTGAAACGTATAAAACCAAACTGTGACCCAGCCACAGCGAGTCCACTTGCTCAAGGCCTCTTGGGTGTGGCTCTGGGTCATGCTCCTCAAATTTGGCTCCTGCCGACAATCTCTGGGTGAAGTTGGAAGCCCTACGATGACTACAGCTCCAAACAGCACCAGGATGTCACCCTGCGGGAGCCTCGGAAGCGTGCCTGGGTTCCTGGCCCATAGACACGGTGAGATGATAAACATGCACTGTTTTAACCACTAAGGGTCAGAGTATTTTGTTGGGAAACAACAGATAATGAATAGCAGCCTGTTACTATTTGTTCCTCTGCATTCTACGCTAATATTTTGTTTCTCGTACCTCCTTTTCCCAGTCCTTGTGGCTTATATATCTTTATTTATTCCTGTATTGGTATTAGGATTCCAGGAAGGAAACCATTATGTGTTTGTCGAATCTATCAGCTTTCCCTGGAAGTCACTCTCAAGTCTTTTGTCACAGACCTCTAAATGTTTGTGTCCCCACCAAATTCCTACGTGGAAGCCCTACTCCCAGGGTGATGGCCTTCGAGAGATAATTAAGGTTAGAAGAGGCCATGACGATGGAGCCCCCAAAATGGGATCAGTCCCCTTAAAAGAAGAAGAAACACCCGAGATTTCTCTCTCACCATGTGAGAATACAACCAGAAGGCGGCCATCTGCAAGCCAGGAGGAGAGTCCTCACCAGGAACAGTATCTTCCAGCACCTTGATCTTGGACTTCCCAGCCCTGAGAACTATGAGAAATAAATTCCTCTTTTTCAAGCCGCCGAACCTATTGATATTTTGTTATAGTCGATGACGCAAACTAAATTTACCACAAGACCAACAAAATTAATGAGAGAAAAAATTAATGAGTAGTCTCCTCTGAATGAGTTATTCTAAAATCTTCATGCCATGAGTCTAGTCGAGGGGATCAAGAGAAATGCTGCGTTACAAAATGTTCTTTCGTTTTAAACACTTGATCAGTGCAGCATAATCACAGGGCTTTATTTTCTTCTTATAGTTTTTGCTAGCAGTGGAATTTAAAATGCCCCAGTTTGCCATCTGCTTCGTTTTCACAAGCTTGAACCACACCAATAAAAAGAAATGGCCTTAAAATCATCGGCCTTTTTTTTTTTTTTTACCAGAGAAGAGAAGAAATACATGCCTATTCTGTGGGTTCTATTTGGACCACAGTGAGATTTGGCCCTGATTTCCAGAAATCCTCACTAGCACGATTATCTAAGCAACTGGATTATCCCTTTTACCTCTCTACTAAGTCAATACTTTTTTTGTTTTTAAATAATAGGAAATGTCAGAATTGTGTAAGTATCCTTGGTAGAGCAGGGACACAAAACTTCCCTGGATTTCTCACAGCTCCTGTAAAAAGCCCTAGCCTCCTGAGACAGAAATATATAGGACGTAAAGCTAGAGAATGCTTGCTTTCACTTCCCCTAGAAGCATTTTATTTTTCACATACCCTGAGGACTGGATCTGTAGCCATTTGTCTAGTTAACTGCTCTGATCCAAAAAGCTAATAAAACTTCTCTTGTCTGTACAAGTGGGCCAAATGGTTACAGCCCAGAATAGGCCCATAGGCTAAGTTCCAAAGTGCCAGGAAGATTGGAGCTCTATCTCCCTGAGTGTTTACAGAAGTCCAGACGTTGGAAACATCTGGTAATAACTCCGCCCCCCAAACCTGCCCCCCAAGACAGAGATGTTTAGCCCCTGGAAAGATGTATTTACCTTTCAAAAGGTTAGTAAGAACCCAGGACCCTCCCCACCCTGTTTCAAATCCTATCTCAAATGAGCCAAGATTTTTAACCTTCCTTTCGGGAGAAGAGGGGGTGACTGCCTCTCTTCTAAATATAAATGGAAAAACACATTGTTCTCTGTCTCGTCTATGGGGTGAAAATTGCCACTGCATGGAGAAATTCCATCGACTCTCACCATGTGCCTATGGATGCAGGTATAAGAGAAGGAAGCTCATCGTTCTGCAGTAATCCTATGTTTGCTGTGTATTTAGACACATAAATACTTTGTCATTGTGTTACAATTGCCTACAGTATTCAGCACGATAACATGCTATGCAAGTTTGTAGCTCAGGAGCAATGGGCTACGCCCCATAGCCTGTGTGTGTAGGAGGCTAGACAATCTAGGTGTGTCTAAGCCTTCCACCAACACTGCTGCAGTACAAAGGCCTCAGATACTCTAAAACCACACGCTTCAGAGCTACAAATATTTAGCTTCAGAAAAAAGAATAAAGCCTGCAAAGTTGTCTCCTGTCATTCCAGTGGTTTCCATAACTCCCACGCTGTTTTCAATCACGTAAGACACACAGCCCAAAGAGGCCTAAGTTGGGGACCCAGCAAAGCTGGGAGAGGTGGGATGGGGTTTTGAAGGGAAACTATGCACAACAAGCTTCACCCGATTTGACATTCAAACTTAAGCAAAGCCCAGCACTTGATTAAGCAAGGCTTCCAGTTCCACTGTAGGCCATGATATTCAATTCTGTTCTTGGAACACAGAGCTTAATTAAATACCCATTGTTAAGAATACCTTCTCCACTTTCACCTTTTTTTCCCCAAACGAAGTGATAGGCTTTTAAAAATATATTAAATGTCAAGGACATTCAACACTGTGTCTTCCAAAAGTTAAGATGTAAGCATCTTCCACAAATGATTAATGCCCAGCCTGTTTATTCTGACTAGGGTGATACAGAATAGCTGACAATATTCAGAACGGCTGAATATATATTGGTCTACTGAAATACAATTATTTCTTTTGAATCCAATTTAGAGAACAAAATAAAATTAACCCTTTGACTATGGAAAGAACAACTGCACGTATCTGTTTTGAAAGTAAAGCAACAGAATGAGAAGGCTCGGTTTGAAGTTCTCAAACAAATCCTTTGCAATGAGGCCTCCTTGGCAATATGAAAAATCAAGTGCCCAGATCATAAGTAAAAGAGAATTGGACCCAATTTTCCTGCCGTCTCCCCTTTGCCCCCTCACTTCAAGCTGAGCTGCTCTGTCGTGCAGAGGCCTCCTGTCCAGGGCTTATTTGGGGGCTGCCTCTTCCCAATCCAGCACCTGGAAATGTGACAACAGGCTCCGCAGGTGGCCTTCATAGCCCTCTGGGAAAGCTCTGGGAATGTGACACCAGTGGGCCAAGAGGCAGACGCTGTGACATTCCTGAAGAACCCTTGCAGATGGGACCCCACTGGAACCCTCACAACAAAACCACGCTTTTTAACAATCTGCACAGAATCTACGATGCAATTTTTTTGGTCAGCTATTTACTGAGTGCCCAGTATCCGCACGGGTCGCATCCCATGGCAAATATTCTGTTTTAGGGATTCTCAGGGATCTGCTGGACTTGGAGGAGAAGTGACAGCCCACTAGGCAGCAGGTCTCGTGAAATACAAACGGCAGCGCTGAGCTGTAGCTCAAGTTAAGGCTGCACGTCCGCCCTCGGGCCTTTCTCCTCCAGTGAGACTGGGCAATGCTTTGCCAAAAACTCCCGTCTGAGAACGAGTCCAGTTGACAAGCTCTTCTGGAGTGCTCACATAGCCCCTGGACTGCCTGTAGCATTCACAGGCATGGAGCCTGCACCAGGGAAATTTACACAGATTTAAATTCCGTATTTATTATCTATAAATTACTATCGATACTGGCACTCAGAGGTTTTTAAATCTTGGAATTGCACATAATGGATTGTGCACCTATAGGGAAAAGGGTGTTGACCATGTTGGGTAAACTGCATGTAATCGCAAGTTTCCAATCAGCTGTTTTAGTACCACACAACTAACACGAAAGATGGGGCAACAAGAACAAAAAAAGAATCTAGATTAAATAAGAATTAACCAGGAAGAAGATAATATAACCTCTCAATAACTTCAGAGATAAGAGAAGACATTGTATCCACAAAGCGAAAACAGGATGTCATTTTTTTAAAGGAGGAAATTCAGCAAATAAAATACAATTCTTGGAAATTAAAGAATTAAATAGCAGAAAGGAGAATCTCAAAAGAACATTTAAAAGATCAAGTTAAGAAAAATCTCCTAGAAAGTGAAAGTAAAAGACCAAGAAATGGAAATTAAGAGAAAAAAAGATTAGAAAAGTAGAGAATCAGTCCTGGAGGTCCAATATCCAAGTAATAGGAGTTCCTCTAGAAAGCTCAATTACAGAAAAAAGAACAGAGGAAATCATCAATTACACAACATACAAAAAATTCCCAGAGCTGAAAGACACAAGTTTCTAGATTGAAAGGTATCAAATAGCTAGAAAAATAACGAAGACACCTGCCCCAGGCCCATCTTTATGAAATTTCTGAACACCATGGACAAAGCAGAGATCCTACAAGCTTTGAAAAATGAAAAAGCAGGTTTCATACTGAGGATTAAGAATCAGAATGGCACTGCAGTGGAAGCTAAAATATAATGGAGAAACGCCTCCAAAATCCTCTCCTATCTCAAGATCAATATGCATCCAATGCACCCAAACTACCCAACGCAGTCTCTGAAAACTGTACCTTAGGCCGGGCACCCTGGCTCAGGCCCGTAATCCTAGCACTTGGGGAGAGCCAGGCAGAGGATTGCTTGAGGCCAGGAGTTCAAGACCAACCTGAGCACCCTTACATCGTAAGTAAGACCCTGTCTCAAAAAACCAAAGCTATACATCATTCGCATACATATAACCAGCGCTGCTTCATAATCTGCTGGAAGAGCTGAGTGAATGGACCCAGAAAGTTGTCCAGGCACCGGGACCCAAGGTGGGAGAGGACGATCGCAAAAGGAGACAACAAAGTGGCGGCTGTGCAGTAGAGAAGGCAGGCGTGTCAGCGGATTCAGGAAAGATCTCTCCAAGAAGACAAAACCGAAAGAATTTCTAATGAGTTTCAATATATTCAGAGGAGATGTACAATGGTTGAGACTGAATTAATGACTGAGTAACATGGTGTGGGCACACACATACCAACAATTTTTAATTATAACATTTTATAGAGAGAAAGGGGAAACAAATATGGGGAAGGAGTGGAGAGAGCGAAATCCTCATCTTCCATAGAGGTCAACAGAAAATGCCTGAAACTGAAATATCGAGTGATAGCGATACAAGCATATTATTCAGGCCGGGCGCGGTGGCTCACGCCTGTCACCCCAGCACTCTGGGAGGCCGAGGCGGGAGGATCACTCGAGGTCAGGAGTTCGAGACCAGCCTGAGCAAGAGCGAGACCTCGTCTCTACTAAAAATAGAAAGAAATTATCTGGACAGCTAAAAATATATATAGAAAAAAATTAGCCGGGCATGGTGGCGCATGCCTGTAGTCCCAGCTACTCGGGAGGCTGAGGCAGGAGGATCGCTTGAGCCCAGGAGTTGGAGGTTGCAGTGAGCTGTGATCATGCCACTGCTCTCCAGCCTAGGCGACAGAATGAGACCCTGTCTCTTAAAAAAAAAAACAAAAAAACCTCTACTCATTTTACACGGGCTTTTCAATAAAAAGAAGCTCAATTTTTAAAATCCCATAAACAGCTAGATAAGACATGGAAATTACATTAGATTTAGTTTCCACTGTTCTAATCAATTTTTTCTAAAACTGGAGTAGAAAGGACTTAAATTATATGCAAACAAAAACAAAAGTAAGCCAGTTGAAGAGCAACAATTGTAAACAGCTTCCTGTTCATAAATACTTTCAAACATTCCCCTATTTTTACACATCTTTAAAGATTTTTTTATAGGTAATGAAACTGAAGATTAGAGGACTTCTTACTCTTAGAATTAAGAGAAAAAAGGACTTATGATATTACTCAGCATAATTTCTAACAGTCTTCAAAAAGAAACCAGTTTTTAAGAAAATACCCTCCTCACAAAATAACAAAAAACATAGATAACTGATACACGTTTGTCTTGAGGAGTATTTGTCTTTAGTTAAAAAAAAAAAAAAAAAAAAAGGGAACAATGTAGGGAGCCTACTACCACCAGATGAATTGGTTGACGGTAATTTTTTGGATCTGTATGAACCAGAGGAAGAAACACAAGATGTTCCTGACATTCCTAGCTGATAAAAGGCAGTTTTAAATAAAGGCCATGCCTAAGAAACATGAGGATTCCTGCATGGTCGGCCAGATGGACAGAAGTCAGTCAGGTAAATAACATTCTGTCTACTGGGTCCCCAGTCTGAGCCAGGCACCGTGCCAGACCCCGAGGATATAACAGTAAACAGGACGTAATCCCCGAGCTCATGCCTCTTACTGATCACAAGATCTAAAAATGAAAAAAACAAAACCACGGTGAGGAATATGCTGATTTCAGTGAGCCTCAGTTAAAGCTTGCCCAGGAATTCCCGTGAGCAATGCTAGTGAGGACAGTCAGTCCAGTGACACAGAGCCTGTGTCTGTCTTAGTTTCCACATCCCAGCACAGGCGAGGGTGACAAAAACGAAGGTTATCTGGAGGATTCCACCCAAGATCCCTAAACCTAAGGACTTTGGCTCCTGCTTTGAACTAGAGCAAGTGGGGTGAAAGCTGAGGTACCTGCACAGGTTCCACGTTGCAGACAGAGGGAAAGGACTTCCTGGATCAGAGGGGACCCAGGGCTTTTCTGCAGACGTGCTCCCTGGAAAGCTATTCCTGGAGGGAGACAAATGCCAGCATGTACACAGTGAGCTAGAGCAAGGAGTCACACTGACTCTGCCCGGCCTTCCGGCAGACAGGGTTCTCTGGGAACATCCACCCGCCTCATTCACAGGAGGAAGTGCTGGGCCAGGCATGGCCACCGTCTTGAGGCAAAACAACTGGCTGAAGACACTTTACTTTGGGTTCCATCTCCCAGGGAAATGTAGGAAGGTATCAGTGGCTATCATTTGGAGGGCTAGAGAAGAATGCCAACACGGCTACACAAAAATAATTTCAAAAAGCACACATATTCACGTTACAGGAGACTGGCACATAAGTGCTAGGAACCTCGCTGGGTCTATTACTCTAATCACAACACTATTCTGGGCTGGATGCGGTGGCTCACACGTGTAATCCCAGCACTCCGGGAGGCCGAGGTCGGAGGATCGCTTGAGGTCAGGGGTTCGAGACCAGCCTGAGCAAGAGCGAGACCCCGTCTCTACTAAAAATAGAAAGAAATTATATGGACAGCTAAAAAATATATAGAAAAAATTAGCCGTGCATGGTGGCACATGCCTGTAGTCCCAGCTACTCGGGAGGCTGAGGCAGGAGGATCGCTTGAGCCCAGGAATTTGAGGTTGCTGTGAGCTGGGCTGATGCCACTGCACTCTAGCCCGGGTGACAGAGTGAGACTCTGTCTCAAAAACAAACAAACAAAAAAATACAAAAGTATAGGCTGGGCATGGTGGCTCACGCCTGTAATCCTAGCACTCTGGGAGGCTGAGGCAGGAGGATGGCTTGAGTCCAGGAGTTTGAGGTTGCTGTGAGCGAGGCTGACGCCAGGGCACTCACTCTAGCCTGGGCAACAGTGAGACTGTCTCAAAAAAAAAAAAAAAAAAAATAGACTGAATAAGTCACCTGAAGTCTGAACCTGGACTGAGCATTTTGCAATTCCAGTTTTAATGCATGTTAGAATGTTCATGTTTAAAGGAACAATACAGACATAATTTCTGAGCACCTGGCTTGGCCCTTGACTCAGGGCTGTGGTCTAAACTCCTCCTCCTGGCCTGCCACCAACGCCAGTTCCAGGCTACGGCACCATCCCTAGTAGCTCCCCTGCACCCACATCCCTGTGAATAATCCTTTGTATATAAACTCTCCGGTAATTATCGTCTCTGATCTGAGTGGGCCATCTGTTTCCTGTTGTGACCGTGAATTATACAATCACTTTTTACTCTCACTAGCAGCCCAGAAGGGTTCCCACGCCATGCCAGGCTTCATGCTTTGAGTAGTAGCTTTGTTTTCCTGTGGCAATTTGATAGGGGGGGAAAAGGCAAATGTTATCTCTGTACTGTTGTTTCTTTGGCTCACGTGTTTATTTGCATTTTTATTCCCTTTTCTGAGAATCACTCATGCCCTTTGCCCATTTCTCTACTGAGATCTCAGTGTTTTTCTTACACGTTTGAATAATCACTTCATATATCTTTGTCATTTGGATGAAAGGAACAAACACCGACCTGACTTAGCATAGCAAGAAATTTACTCTAAGGACTTAAGGATGAAGCCTGAACAGAAGGATTCAGTTATGCCTCAGGAATGGACTAGAATCAGGGACTGGACTGTTATAGCGTGTGTGGGAGGTCCTCTCAGTGCATATCTCATTTTTGTTCTCGTTACATGTCAGTGTCGTTGTGCTTTGTCACTATAAAATGACTGTCACTGCTTCCTGATCCACGTAGTAGAAAATGGTCCCCACCAAACAGCTCCACGTGCAACTCTACTGTTCAAAAGAGCAACCAGCAGAGTTGGGAACCCCAGAGCTAATTCCAAGTTCCTGGTAGTTCAGGTAGCCAGCTGGATGAAGGTCATGTTGTGCCGATGGCCAATTCTGCTGAACCACGAGAGCGGGAGAGTTCCCAGAAAGGCCAGATGACCAGCATAGTCGACAAAGTTGTTCTCAAGTTTTAAAACCAAGAATATTGGCCGGGCGCGGTGGCTCACACCTGTAATCCCAGCACTCCGGGAGGCTGAGCTGGGAGGATCGCTTGAGGTCAGGAGTTTGAGACCAGCCTGAGCAAGAGCGAGACCCCGTCTCTACTAAAAATAGAAAGAAATTATCTGGACAACTAAAAATATATAGAAAAAATTAGCCGGGCATGGTGGCACATGCCTGTAGTCCCAGCTACTCGGGAGGCTGAGGCAGGAGGATCTCTTGAGCCCAGGAGTCTGAGGCTGCTGTGAGCGAGGCTGACGCCATGGCACTCACTCTAGCCCGGGCAACAGAGCGAGACTCTGTCTCAAAAAAACAAAAACAAACAAACAAAAAAACCAAGAATATTATTTAACTAAAATGTAATGTTAATAATTCTAATGGTCACTGTTGTACCTATATAAAAGACCTTTTTCTAATGTCTAATTGCTGTAAATAAATAAATAACTATAAATATTAAGGTATTTCACCCTAATTTGGTGCAAAAGGTACATTCAGGTAGTATAATCTCTCTCCAAGAGAGGTTAGACTTTGATGATGGTTTTCATATAATTGCAGGCATAAAAACAACTGTTGATTACAATGCTTAGTTACTGGGACAAATTCAGACTCCACTAATTAAATGGCACCATAAGCTCACTAAACTGAATAAACTAATTAAACGAATCTGCCTGGATTCATCATAAAGTGAATCCCATATGCAAACAAGGACTATGACACGTCAGTAGAGTGGCCAAGCTTAAGCTCGAAGGCACGACAGTTAGGAGCAGCACACTTGGGTTGCTTTCAGACAAAACCTCCAAACCTCAGAACAAACACTTCAAACCTCAACCTTTTACTGAAAGATTAATAACATCATATAAAGAGAAGGCTACAATAAAATCATTCCCACAAAGTTGTCATTATGCTATCAAAGACACAAAGCTTTTTCTTGGAGGGGATTTTTAGCAGCGCCTCTGAGTTTATCCATCTCCAAACTTCAGCAGTCTCTGACTTTGCCATGGGTAGCAAAGCCCGGTACCCAAGGGACCTCGGAGAACATCAGAGATAAAAAAAAGAACCTTAGAGGTTACATCACCTCCCTTCATCCTCCATTCTGACCTGGGCCAGTCCGGGTCCCAACTACCCCTACTCCAGCCAACCTGGCTTCTCCATAACCCACCCCTTCCTTACCTTCCTGCCTACTCAGTTCAACTTCCTCATGCACTTGTAAGTCTCATGCTTTTTTTGATCTGTCTTATCCAACCCATCTCTGAGTTGGATTCTCTGTTCCTGGAACAGCCAAGTGCTGCTTCCTGGATTCCTGCCCTAGGCTGCAGCACTGTGCTTGGAACGGACACCCCTTCCCCAGCCCCTGACCACGGTCTGGCCCTGGCTCCCGTCCCCCCTCACCCTGACCAGCCTGGCCACGCCCACGAGTGCAGCTGCCACCTTCAAGTACACACAGGTGTTGCCTCTTCCTCCCAGGATGGTTATCAACATATTGTCTGTCCCCTCCAAGTTCGCCCTTTTTGACTGCTCTGGGAAATTAGATCTGAGACCTTTAGGAATTTTTCATTTGCTAGCTGGCACTGAAGTGTTCCTTCCTGGGTCTGGTGCAGTTGCTGGGCAGGCTCCCATGGCAGGACGGAGCTGGCTTCTCCAGCTTCCGCCTGGGTTCTTCTGGCAACCCGGGAGTCCTGCACTGCACGCAGCAGCCTGTGCATTGGTCAACAGCCAGCATGTACATAAGAAGTTTCTGAAACTGAGCCCAACTCTGCCTACCTGTTCTATCTGCCCAACCTTGGGAGCAATTTCCTTGCTCTGAAGCAATACAGCATGATAATCTTCTTTCATATGATGCCGTGTAAGACATTTGAACACAAATATCTCGCTTTTCCTTTGCTTCCTTTTCACCAGATTAAAAATACACAGTCCTTTAATCATCTCCTATGTGAATCCTCAACATCTTAATCACTTTTTTTTTTTTTTTTGAGACAGAGTCTTGCTCTGTTGGCTGGGCTAGAGTGAGTGCCGTGGCATCAGCCTAGCTCACAGCAACCTCCAACTCCTGGGCTCAAGCGATCCTCCTGCCTCAGCCTCCCGAGTAGCTGGGACTACAGGCATGCGCCACCATGCCCGGCTAATTTGTTCTGTGTATTTTTAGTTGTCCAGATGATTTCTTTCTATTTTTAGTAGAGACGGGGTCTCACTCTTGCTCAGGCTGGTCTCGAACTCCTTGACCTCGAGTGATCCTCCCGCCTGGGCCTCCCAGAGTGCTGGGATGACAGGCATGAGCCACCGCGCTCGGCCCTTAATCACCTTCTGGTGCACCTCCCTCCCCATTAGCTTGTCAGCGTCCTTTGTAAAGTAAGGCCCCAGGAACAAAACATAATGCCCCTGCTGTAGTCTGACAGTCCCAGTATCATGCAATGGGACTGCTGGCTGTGATCAAGATGCTGCACTTTCCTTCATCAGTTAGAAACTACGCTAGTGTTCTGGAATCCACTGTTCATGAGGGACCCGTAGGTCAAAAACTCTCAGACCCTTTGTATACAACTACCAAGCCAGGGTTTTCTCATCCGGTACTTGTTCTCCATCACTAAGAGAAACTGCCTTTTTCTGGCACTGCGAAATTGTTTTTTTTTTTTTTCCTACCACTCCCAAAGCAATGGTCAGCATGTGCTTACCAAGCTCAAAGCATTCTGTTGCAGCACAGGATAAGAATAATAAGCCTCAAGAAAAAGGCAATTCCGCAGGACCTACAATATTTTATGTTTTGACCTTGACAGGCACAGGGACAATTTATAATATGCTTATATCAGTAATATTATATACTTTTAATATTACATATATATGTGTATAGTATATCTAGCCCTTTAGGATAACTCATTAACTGAAGACTTGCTAATGTTTCACAGACAATTGCATAGAGTGTACAAGTTCAGGGAGTGTGTAAGTGCCTGTGGCAATCTAGCCATTTCATTACAGAAAACAATAATTATGCTGAATTACCATGAAAAGCAACGGGAAACGAAAACATTTCTAGTATCTCAGAGTTATGCATTTAAGATTGATCAATAATGACATCTAAACCTGACAAATTAAAATGAAAAACCATGTGTACAAGCCAAAATGACATGATTAAGTAAATAATGTAGTGAGGAAACATTATACAAGGTCATGCTAATGAATCTCTTTCTAAATATGCCCTGAACTATAGTGGATTAGTCTTAGTATTATATGCTAGGATACATTTTATTCGAAGACACGGTTAGTTAACATCTTTCAACCATTTTTAAGTGTCTAAAATTTTTTTAAGACCATATTTATAACAAACTAGCCTATAAACTGCCACGAAATTAATATATTAGATATGCATGATACTTTTATAACTTTTACTGTAGCTCATTTAGCTATTAATCACCACAATTCCTCTCAGGTAAGTCTTTCCCCAAAACCACTTCATCGGCATCTTTTCTCAGCTCTATTTATTTTCTTCCTTATCAGGTGTCATTGCATAAACTTGAATTCTGCCCTCAATTTCTAATGGAACCATTATACTGTATTTCTCTCCCTTCCTTAGCTTAGAGTGTGCAAGTCAGACTATACCCTTTCCTATTAAGTTACAGCCTGGAGGGTAGGTTATAATGAACCCAATAAGGCGTCAAATGTTCCTGTTCCAGCCCAAATTAAAAATGCTAAAATTTCACCATTCCCTTTTTATGTTTTTCAGGGAGAAGCAAAATTTCACTGTATTAAGAGAAACTGCCTCTTATAACTATCTATTGCTGAGGAACGCTTATAAATGAGGCTCAGTAGTGCCCTGGAAATTCAGCGATCCCCAAAACAATACTCTCTTGTTTCTGGGCAAGGGGACTGTGGCAGATACAGCTAAGTTGCTGCTAAAATCCATTCTTTCTCTTTCCGCAGTAATCAAGTTTTAGCTGGAATGCGGTTGCTGGCCCGGACTATGTATCTCATCCTTCTTGCAGTTAAATGAGGCCATGTGACTCATTCAATGAAATATTCAATGCAACATGAACACAAGTGACATATAACACTCCAGGCCTAGCCCATGACCCCTTGCAAGACTAAAAAAGTCCTCTGCTCTTTTGACTTTGGAAGGCACGTGTAGATGACAGAGAAACAGGTCAGCTTAGGTCCCTGAATGACCGTGTGGAGCAGAGCTACTGCCCGACCTGTGGAGTTCACCTCAGAACCATTTCTTAAGAGAGAAAAAAAATGGCTTTAACACATTAACTGCCACGTGAGTTGTATTTAACTCACGCTAGTTTTGAGCCCGGGGCCTTGCGAAGCAAATGTAACTCACACATCCCTTCACTTTGGGAGCTGCGTAAACTATTTTTCAAAGTTGCATATAACTCACAACAGAAAACAGTAAAAAATAAATTTTTCATTACATTAGAAAGGATCATTTTGTTTTTGAAGTTTTTATTCTATTTTCGTAACAAAACACCCTGGCTCCAAGGAAAATTTTTTTTTTCTAGTGTAGCGATGTGTTAAGAATACAGAAGATTAATTCTTGTTGGGCCTTTTGTTTCAGCAGCGTGCTTTAAACAACAGAGACATAGAAAATGCACTTAAAAAAAGGTTTGATGAAGAAAACAGGAGGAAAACCATACTCATACTGACTGTAGTCTAATGCTGGGCTTAGAGCAAAGACAAATGATACCCGTGGTTTAATGATAATTTCAAACAGAAATAAACCCATTGGAATAAACACCTGTGCCAATGCATTGTCTCCGGAACATTCCTTAGCAAAGCCGTCACCTTTTCACCCAGGGTTTCACTTCTCCCAGAGGAATTACAACTCACCATGTGACTCTGATTCTTCCCTTGACTTCAGCCAGCAACTCATTTCACATCTTAGTCCCTATTCTTAGACTACATTTTCTCCTGAAAAGTGAAAATTGGTTTAGTATACCCAAGCAGAGTTGCAGAAGTGACTTATCGTACTATTAAATGTCACAACAAATATCCTCCAGCAAGGGCTTGGAGCGTCGATGCTATCTGTCTGCAAAATAGTTTCTAAAACAATTTTTTCTTCCAGGTTTATGGCCACATTGTCACAGTTACAGAGCAGTTATTCATCAATGCCTTTTAAAATCCCCTATTCAAACATCCCACTCAGCCCACCAGGAAAACTCATATGCCAAAAACAAAATGTATAACAAACGAGAGAGATGTGAACAGAGTCAGAAAAATAACAAGGATCTGTCAAAAGGAATGGTACCTTCTTCCTTCCTCAACCCAGCTTCAGGCATTTATTATTTACTGTTATGCCCACACAGTTAAAGTAAGCTAATTCATCTTTAGGTCCCAGAAGTGTGATTTGAGCAATGCTTTCATTATAAAAAGATATATACGCAGTTGAATTTAATAGGACTACCACCTGCATCCATAATGGTTCTAAAAAAAAAAAAAAATCTAGTAAATATCGTTAAGACCCTAAGACTTTTTCTCCCTAAAGTTTGCCACAACAAAGCTTTGCAAATCTGTTGGTTTCCTGACTGAGGTTCAGTGTTTTATGTCACTTCTTATTTCTGCTTATAGGCTAGAAAAATTTCAACTCCAGCCCCATCTCTTGCCAGGCTTTCACTGTCCCCTCTTGCTTGCCCTCAAATCTATTCAAAATAATTCTCTTCAATGAACCTTGCTTAGAATGCAGATTTCACAGATCATTTCATACCAATATTGTGAATCCTAGGCAGAAATCTAATTAACCCCTAAAGAGCTGTCAAAAAACGAAAAAAAAAATTTGGGCTGCAATACTTCCTATTCCTTTTATGGTAAACCTCTACCTAAGGTTAAAATGATGTCAAAGCTGCATAAATAGGAAACTCTCAGAGTCAATGGACTCTTTGGTAGGTGACCCGAACTATATTTTAACTTAGGTAACATCAAGGTAGCAAGGAAATAGGAAAATTTAGGGCAGGTGAGGAAGAAGAAAGTAGGAAAGCATTAGGAAGAAGAAAAGAGGAATCTATTTCTGTATGAGGAAAGTGAATAACTTCAGTACCACCATATTTCTTTAAGGGAGAATCATAGCATCAAAATTAGATTCTTCACTTATCTCCAGTGAGAATGGCCTTTATCAAAAAGTCCCAACACAATAAATGTTGGCGTGGATGCAGAGAGATAGGAACTCTCATACCCTGCTGGTGGGACTGCAAACTAGTGCAACCTCTGTGGAAAACAATATGGAGATACCTTAAAGAGGTACGAGTAGATCTACCATTTAATCCAGCAATCCCATTACTGGGCATCTACCCAAAAGAACAAAAGACATTCTATAAAAAAGACATCTGCACTTGAATGTTTATAGCAGCACAATTCACAATTGCAAAGATGTGGAAACAACCCAAGTGCCCATCAATACGTGAGTGAATTAATACAACGTGGTATATGTATACCATGGAGTACCACTCAGCTATAAGAAACAATGGTGATCTAGCACCTCTTGTATTTTCCTGGATGGAGCTGGAACCCATTCTACTAAGTGAAGTATCCCAAGAATGGAAAAATAAGCACCACATGTACTCACCATCAAATTGGTTTCACTGATCAACACCTAAGAGCACATTTAGGAATAACATTGATCGGGTGTCGGGCAGATGGGAGGGCGGAGGAGGGGATGGGTGTATACATACATAATGGGTACGATGAGCACCTTCTGGGGGATGGACACGTTTGAAACTCTGGGGGCAGCGGGGTAAGGGCAATGTACGTAACCTAAGCATTTGTACCCCCATAATATGCTGAAGTAAAAAAAAATTAGATTCTTACAGCAATGTGATTCAACACAATCAATATTTATTGAGCACCTTCTATGGACAAAGCACCAAAAAGACAATGTGAACAAGAAAGAGTCTGGTTTGCCACACTTCCATAATTTACTACTTAGAATATGTTTGTTTGAATACCAAAGAGTTGATTTTCAAAATTTCTTTCCTTTTTTTTTTTTTTTTTTTGAGACAGAGTCTCACTCTGTTGCCCAGGCTAGAGTGAGTGCCGTGGCATCAGCCTAGCTCACAGCAACCTCAAACTCCTGGGCTCAAGTGATCCTCCTGCCTCAGCCTCCCGAGTAGCTGGGACTACAGGCACGTGCCACCACGCCCAGCTAATTTTTCTATTTTTTGTGGAGATGGGGGTCTCGCCCTCACTCAGGCTGGTCTCGAACTCCTGGCTTCAAGTGGATCCTCCCTCCTCAGCCTCCCAAAGGGCTGGGATTACAGGTGTGACCCACGAGAGCCATGGTGCTCAGCGCCCTTCCGTTTTTTTTGAAAGGGAAAACAGTTATTACCACCATAGGCAAAACTATCACTTTACTGGCTGCCCAAGATCTAAAAGAATTTTTCAATCACTAAAGACAACTATTCTGACGTTGACAATCCTTTGTTCTATGGTATATTTATATCCTCTGGTAAAATAACAAAATGGCAATTTTAGACATGGAAAAAGACTCTTAAGATCAATTAGACAAATCCTTTTGTTTTGAGAAGGGAACAAAAAGACCCAAATAGACTGAATGATGGGGCTAAGTTCACAGAGCTTAGTGGTGGCAGGGCCAGCCTGGCTGGCACTCAGGTGTCCCGACTGCCTAACACCAACCAAACTAGCTGCTCGCTTCTATTCCACGACCTAAACACATTTAGTTTATACAGTAGATGTCAGTTAGATCAACCAACATTTAGCCTCAGGACTTTTACCTTAGCTTCATAGGTACTTCATCTGTCAAGATACAAAATGATTTCCCAGCTTAGAGTTTACTGTAAAATAGCACTGATATCATTTAATTACAATAAATAAAAATCTAAACAAATAAACACTACTACCTAAGTGCTGAGAAGGTAACGTTTAATATATAACAGACAAACTGGTCTAAAATTACTGAGTGAGATCAAAGCACTAATGTCTTTTCTAGAGCATGAATACAATCACCAACACACAACCAATTGTTCTCAGCAGAGAGCTCTGAAACCAGTATTAACGAACACGATGCACCAATTACAAATACAAGAGGTAGAATAGCAGGAAAGTGTCAGGCAAGACTGATATGTTCATTACATTCCAAAGATCAAGACAATTTCCAAATTAACATCTTGTGACATGATTAAAACATTCAGATGCTTTGTTTCTAGAAGTTAAGGGGAATAAAAGCCCCCTTCATACTTAGGCTTCTCTACAAAGCACACTCGATTTTTTACAATTTTAAACATATCTTACATGGGTCTTCAAGTGCTGTATTCTTAGGGCATGAGATCAAATCAGGGAGTTTCTCAGTCTAAGTAGCAGAAAAGCCAAAATAAGAAAGGCACATTCAGGCAAGGGCTTTCTGTTTAGATATAACTCACCAGGCACTCTGATCACTCAAATCTGCCTCCTTGCACAGAGAAACGCCAGCAGGAGCTCCGGATCGCCCTGACAACCGCTCCACCAGAGTGCTGTCGGGCCGAGATGCTGTCACTGCAATGTGACTGCAGACGCCAGGCCATGCCTCGGCCAAAGATAATAAAATATGTTCTTGCTCTCTTATGCTTCACACTAAATGTGTTCTTTAAAAACATATGCATGTTTCTGCTGGAGCATGTAGCAAAGAAGGGAAAAAATAAAAAAAAAAGTCAAAAAAGTCAAAAAGAAAAAATGCAAAAAAAAAAAAGATGAAAAAAAAAAATAAAACATATGCATGTCAACAAACTGGAGTTTTCTTCCACCCACAATACACCAGGAGACAATTACTCACCTACCATATGAAAGATGAGAATTGTAGAATGTATTTTTCAAAGTTATTAAATGTTCCTATAAGCATATTTATAGGAGTGTGAAAGACTTCAGAAAGACCAATTATCACTGGGAACGCCTACTTGAGATACCACCTATGACAAGTCCTTGCAAGCTAGGATTTTATGGGCTGTCAAAGTCACAAACCACTTTTTTTCTAGCTATTTCGCAGGCTCTAGAGGTCTCAATGTTTGCAGTAAAAATATGTAGAAACAATACTTGTCTTTAGTCATAGGATGTTTCACATCAAGTGAGACAACCACAAAACAGTGAAACCTTACAATGAAACCTTACAATGAAAAACATCCCTACAACCAGGTAATTTGATTTGCAGAAAACGGTTTAGTAGTCCTAGCTGAAACGCGTTAACGGGCCACAGTCTATTTCTATTCAGTTCTTTCATGGTAAGATTTAAAAGCTACATTTTAAAAAAGCAAACTCACAGGCTTGCCTTTATTGTTTCTGGGGTCTTTTATCACACAGGTAAAATGATGGAAGCATTTCCATTTTAAACATTTTGCAAACTGTCATTACAGCATGGACAGCTGACTTAAAACAGAAATTTGCAAATTAGAAATACTCACACGTATGGCTTCTTAAGACGATTAGCTAAAGGCAAAGTACTAACAACTGTTCCTCTATTATTAGGCCTAATAAGCCCCATTTCTACTTCTTTTAAAGGGCACCCACATTCCTGCGAAGGCATCCAATGACACCACCTATGTGGCATCAGTTGGGAAATACGGAGAAACGGGTTTGGAGTTGATAATTTGAGAAAGGGCAGCCAGTCCTGGGATCCATAAAAATGCTACTCAAGGTGTTAAATGGATTTAATGGAAAACAATCAATCAGGTGTGTTCAAATGGTACCCGGGCAGGAGGATTTCTTGAACTGGGTTGTTTTAATGTTTGGCATATCGTGGTGCAATGGGACACTTATAGTAAAGGTACGATTTTTAAAAGTGGAAAGAGCCTATCTTCCCAATTACTCTATTTTTCTTTTTATTCCTTGTTGAGACCAGGTCTCACTGTCGCCCAGGCTGGAGGGCAATGGCTTAACCAAAGCTCACTGCAGTACTGAACTCCTGGGCTCAAGGATCTTCCCGCCTCACCTCCCGAGTAGCTAGGACTACAGGTGTGCAGGGCTAATTTTATTTTTATTTTTATTTTTATTTTTTGTAGAGCCAGGGCTCCCTGTGTTACCCAGGCTGCTCTGGAACTCCTGGCCCCAAGCGATCCTCCTGCCTCAACCTCCCAAGGTGCTGGGATTACCCTCGTTAACTACCACGCCCAGCCCCAACCGTTAAGTTCACCATTTTCCACTTTAAGGCATGCACCCCTTGTCTTACCAATTAGCAACAACATGGCCTTCCTCTTTCCCTTGCAAACATTCAGGGACATCATTTTTTTAAAAATGCATTTCAATATTTCCTGCATCGATCCAAACTCTGAAGCCCTGAGACGGTCGGAGGAAAAGAAAAAAAAAAAAAAAAAAAAAACGAAAAAAAAAAAAAAAAAAAAACGAAACCCCCCCAAACAAACAGGAAGTGAAATTGACAAGACAATTAAACCGTTTCGTTTTTGCCTTTCTAACTGCACGGCTAAAAGACTTTCAAAAACAAGCATCTTTCCGTTTGAGGCATTACTTTTCTCAGACTAACCTGACACTGGGATGGGGGGCGACAAAGGACAAAGTAAACTCTGAAGCCACGCCGTCCCCAACCGCACACACCCTGCAAGTTTTTTTTTTTTTTTTTTTTTCTTTTTTTAACTGTCCTTCCTCCCCGGGCTCCATCACCACCCAGCGACGGGGACCCCGCGGACGGCGCTGGAGCTCGCTCGCTCGCTCACGGCCGCGGTCCCCGGTCCCCGCGGTCCCCTGAGCCCGGCCGCGGGCTCCGGCCTTTCCCCGCCCTCGGTCCCCCCCAAGCCCCCGGGGGACCCGCGTCCGCCGCCGACGCCACCTGTCGGGGCCTCCCGCGCGGGGAGCGGCGACCGGCCTGTCGCGCTCGGGGACCCGCGCGGCCGCCCGGGGTCTTTTCCCGCCAAAGTTGCCCGCCGCGAACTTGCCGGCGCCGCGCTCACCTGAGGCGACAGCGACCTCGGACGCGCTCCGGGGGGCGGCGGCCGGCGCGGGAGCCACTGCCCGAGGCCGCCGAGGCGCATCCTCCCGTCAGCGCCGGGCAGGGCCGGGCCGCAGGGAGGGTGTGTCTCCGCTTCGCACACGCCCGCGCGCAGGGCTGTTTTCTGCCCTCCGACCAAAAAAAAAAAAAAAAAAAAATTAAAAAAAAAAATTTAAATTTTTTTTTTTTTTTTTTTTTTTTTTTTTTTTTTTTTTGAGACAGAGTCTCGCTCTGTTGCCCGGGCTAGAGTGAGTGCCCTGGCGTCAGCCTAGCTCACAGCAACCTCCAACTCCTGGGCTCAAGCGATCCTCCTGCCTCAGCCTCCCGAGTAGCTGGGACTACAGGCATGCGCCACCATGCCCGGCTAATTTTTTCTGTATATATTTTAGTTGGCCAGATAATTTCTTTCTATTTTTAGTAGAGATGGGTCTCGCTCTTGCTCAGGCTGGTCTCGAACTCCTGACCTTGAGCGATCCTCCCGCCTCGGCCTCCCAGAGTGCTAGGATTATAGGCGTGAGCCACTGCGCCCAGCCAAAAAAAAAAAAAATTTACAAAAAAAGTTTACAAAAAAAGTTAAAAAAAAAAAAAAAAGGGCGAGAGAAAGAAAGCTCCAGAGCGGGAGTGAACCGCCTTCCCCATCGCAGGTTTCGCCTCCTCCGGCCGAAGCCCCTTCTGGAAGGAACCAGAGCGGGCAACTGGCACCCTGCAAGTGGAGGATTTCAAACCTCGCTGTGCATTCTGGGCATTGAGAGCCTTTTCTCCATGTCACCCCCACGGGGAGGGAACGGAGGTCGGGGGTCGAGGGGGAAAGAGCATCTGGGGTGCGGAGAGGGGCAGGGTCTAGACGCAGAGAAGAGGGTCTTGCCCGGGCTCTACCACCACACAGTGGCCCAAACTCGAGCCTTTTGCGAAAAATCTCTCCCACAGCAGAAATTTTTTGTAGAGCACAAGAGAGGGTCTGGCTGTACTGTCCAGGCTGGTCTCGAACTCCGGCCTCCAGCGATCCTCCTGCCTCCTTCCAAAGCGCTGGGATTACAGGTGTGAGCCAGCGCGCCAGGCCTATCAAATCACATTTTTAATTGAAGGAGCTTCCGAAGAACGGCAATTTAGACCTCCCAACAACTGGGAAATCTAATGCTTTTGTCTTGGAAACGTTTGGTTTTATAAATAAACACAAGCCATTTAAGAGCAACCTAAACCAAGCTTTCGCACAACTTACTTGCAGTAGGGCTGTCGGGTAAGATGCAGGATGCCCAGTTAAATTTAAATTGCAGATAAACGACAAATAATGCTTTCAGATAATAACAATAATAATAAGTATGTGCAAAATATTGCATGGGTCACACTGATGTTAAAAAAATGAAGTATCTGGGATATGCTTAAACTAAATGATTTGGCGTTTATCTGAATTCAAATTTAACTGTGCATCCTTTATTTTTATCTGCTGAATCTAGAAGAGGCTTCAGCTAACGAATCAAAGTTGGCAAACAATGCAACAAGTAGCAAATCACTCCTAAAAAAGGAAAGAACTGGAAGTCTCTCTGATAGTCAAAACTTTGTCATCATTAAAGATGGATTCGTACGTGTTAAGCAGCATCTGTAGCGACTCATTAAACATTAAGTTCACCTGGGAAGGTAAATTACTTTTCCTGACTTTTTTCCTTCTGTTAGCTGGTGCTGCAAATGAAAGCGAAAAATTTTATTAGGATGGAGGGAAATGGGGAAGGGGTGGAGGTGTCCATTTTGCAGCACAGAATCTGGCCCCAAAAGCAAGGTCAGCAAACTGTGAGAGAAGCTCTGGGCACTGCAGACAAAAGGGTCACTGGGAATGCCCTATCCACAAAGCCACTCAGCACACACACACTCGTTTTTGGTGTCCAACAAACTTGACCACAGTGTCTGGGACTCTTGTAGAGACAAAACAATTACTCGATGGGAGCCAGTTCCTAAGTACTACTTACATGTTACAGCCTTTTCACGTTTGAATCTCTGATCTCACTTTGCAAAAACAAATTTTAAACAGCTTTATTAAGGTTTGATTTAATTGAATTTACAGGCCATCACTTTTCACGTATTAAAAGTAGGCAGATGATTTTTAGCAAATTTACAGAGTTATGCAACAATCACAATCCCAGTTAGAGCATTTCCGTCACCCCAGAAAGATGCCTCGGGCTCATTTACATCACTTTCCGTTACCACCTCCAGCCCCAGGGAACTACTAATCTACTTTCTGCCTCTCTAGATATCCTTTTTTGGATATCTTACATAAATAGAATCACACTGGTTGTTTTATTTTTTTGTGATATATTAAAATTATTTTTTTTTTTTAGAGATGGGGTCTCACTGTATTGCCCAGGCTGGCCTCAAACTCCTGGCCTTAAGTGAGCCTCCTGCCTCAGCCTCCCAAAGTGCTAGGATTACAGGCGTGCGCCACTGCACCTGGCCCATACTGGTTGTTCTAAAGGCTCTTCCTACACCTGTCTGTATTTCTCATCAGTCCTGAGGTCTCTGTCATGGCCTTCTAGTACTTGACAGAAGCGCTTCCTGTCTGCATATCGTTGTCCTTTCTGTCTGGGTCCACAACTCCTAGACTTTTCTTCAGCCACATCTGTATTTTCTTGCTGCGCCTCTTCCTCTCCTCTAGCATGCTTTGATTTAGTCACTGTTGACCGAATCCCTAATTTAAAGCAGGTACAAAATTAATAAATGCGAGCACCTGTCCTTGCATGTAGACTCCAGGTGTCTAATAATTGCTTCAAAGCAGGCAGGTACTAAGTGCGATGGAAAACTTGGTCTTACTAATAGTAGCATTTATTGAGAAATCAAGTGTCAGCAAAGTTGATTTACTGGGAAGCAGATGAAGCTTAAGCTTCAGGGCTCTTCACTTCCCAAGTGTCTTCCAAGGCATCGGACGGGGTCGGTAGCAATGTGCTCACTTGGTCATGTGTTTTTGTAACATTTCTAAAAGTAAAGTATCTTAACTGGCCACTGTCTCGTTCCTCTCCAACCGCCCTTCTGTTACACATCCCCCTGTGTCAGGTGGCAGAGTGCCCAGGGCCATTTGCAAGAGCTAGCCCAAAGTAAGTTGAGTTGGAGATACGTTTAGTTTGGGTTTAGTGACTATTTTGATGGGACTCACAGTCATTTCCATGGATTCTTAAGTTATGACTAACCATGACAACGTAGGAATGGCTCCCAGGAATACTCCTAGGATCTGCGGAATGAACTTGGTGATGTGACACAAAAGTACAGGCCCAGAGATTGTATCCCAACATGCATGTGTCCAACGGTGCTGGGTTGTGTGTGTCTAACAAAAAAAAATGATGTGGGACAGGAAAGAATCCAGAAGCTAGTCTGTAGAACATTCTCCAAATACCCTGTGATGGGAGTTCTCCGAAATTTAAAAACAATCATAAGAATTGACATAACATTACTAATTGCGAGTTGTAAAGCCTAGAAACGCTTTCTTAAACTATCCGTGACATAAATCAAATCACTCATGCTAGAGAGAGTACAATTACCTTTTCTATCCTCTCTACAGAAAGTATTAAACCACATTGTCATAGGAAAAGGCAAATAAAGAAAATGTAGCCAAAAAAAAAGTGTAGAAAATAAAGTACTACAGTGACATAGAGGGGCAACTAATGTATAAAACTATTTTATTTTTCTGGGATTTGAGCTTTTAAAGTGTTATTTATGGTTTCTTTTCTCAATCTAAATAAATATTCGCTACTATGTCAATTTTGTATTCCTAATTTTTTGTCATTTCTCTTAAAAGGGTCTATGAAGTTGCATAAGCTTCTGGCTCCACAGAACCTACATCAGGTTCTGTGGCTGAGGCATAAGCACTTTCTTTGTGTTATCTTGTTTACTCTTTTAAGACCTTATGGGATAAGTATTATTATATTATTAGCTCCCTATTGCATATGGAGAAACTGAAGCTTAGTAGGTTAAGTGACTTACCTAAGATCATATAGTAAGAATTCAAGACTGGAAATATATAACTCGTGACCCCAAGATTTTGATCTTGACCTTATAGTCCCTGTATTTTCTGGCATCATCCGACCACCTGACCCTCCCGCAGCCATAGTGTCATATCACAGCCGGGATTAGGGTGCGGTTAAGTGAGGTGACCCGTTGATGTGCAGGGTCAAAGCCTGTGTTTACTTACAATTTTGATATTTTGTTCACTATGGATTTTTGGATTTTGATTTCTAAAAATATCACCTTCAGCTATTACTTAACGACTGAGTTTTTTTGGTGGCCCTTTACATTTTGCACCCAAGGCAGATACCTCGCTAGCTTCACCCTAGTTCCAGCTGCGTCATATCCTTAATGAGGACTTTGTAACGTTCAGATTTGTGCTTTAACTGCTAATAAAGGGAGCCCCCAAATTTCATCCATTGACATTCATGGCACCTGGCATTGCAGACATTACCACTCGTGTCCTGGAACCTCCTGCCCTATGCAGAACTCGGTTTTTCACAGCTTAGCTGACCAGTAGTGATACTGGATTATTGTGTGTTGGCAATGGCCACTTGCCACTGTCAGAAAGGGTCTAGCCTCGGTCAAGGTGGACAGTTTTTTATTTACAAAAAAAGTTTTCTATTTGTGTCACCTGTTCTTACTTGGAGAATCATCAGAATTGAGCAACCTCTCATAAATCCTCTGCAAACGCCAGCAGCACTACAGGGTAAGCAGGGGTCCCTCAGCTTCCTTATATGGGGGTCCCCATTCTAACTGAATTTTAGTGGTAACTAGAGAATGATATTCTTTTTCCCTATTCTGGCCCCAGGTTCTAGGCTCCCATTTTAAATAATTAGAGTCATAAATAACCTTGTAGCCAAATGGGAACATATATTATTTTCGAACACACATGGGTGATTCACAATAACATAACCATATATTAAGTCACAAAGGAAATCTCAAAAATTTCTTTCCACTTGCTACAATACAAGCTATGTTCATGGAATGAAATACAAGAAATTAAAAAATTAACAAAAATATAAAGCATCACTCTCCCACCTTTGCCAGTGGAATTTACATACTTTAACACACTTATAGATATTAATGGATTAAATAGAAAATAAGTGGAAATTGGGAATTATTTTAAAACTGAATACCAACCAAAGCATTTGATAGTAAAACCTTCAGGACTCAGGAAAATGTATAGTCTTAAGTGTATTTATTAGAAAACAGAAAAGGCTGAAAATAAACCATGCTTACAATCCAAGAAGCTAGAAAAACAGCAGCAAAAATAAACCTAAAGGAAGTGGTGGGAAGGAAATGATAAAGGTAAAGGCAGATAACAAATTAAATTTCCTCCACTCTTTCTCTATAGCAACCAACCCTGCCCAAAAGTAGAGTGAGTCAATGGACTCAATAGTTGTATTTTTATTTTTTATTTTCTTTTTTGGGAAATATGAGTCTCACGCTGTTGCCCAGGCTAGAGTGCCGTGGCGTCAGCCTAGCTCACAGCAACCTCCAACTCCTGGGCTCAAGCGATCCTCCTGCCTCAGCCTCCCGAGTAGCTGGGACTACAGGCATGCGCCACCATGCCTGGCTAATTTTTTCTATATATATTTTTAGCTGTCCAGGTCATTTCTTGCTACTTTTAGTAGAGACGGGGTCTTGCTCTTGCTCAGGCTGGTCTCGAACTCCTGACTTCGAGCGATCCTCCCACCTTGGCCTCCAAGAGTGCTAGGATTACAGGCGTGAGCCACTGCGCCTGGCCTACAACCACTTTTTAAAAATAATATAAGCACGCACACTCCTGGTTTTCAGCGTATGGGGGGGGGGGTGTACCAGATATTGTGCTACTAGGCTCTGAAGGTACAGCGAGGGATAAAAAAGATGAGTTTCTTGCCTACACAAGTCATAGTGGGGAAGCTAAACAGTGAAAAAAGAATTAAAGGGGAACAAATAATAATAGGAAATACAATAGGAAAAGTACAAGGGCCTCTGGGAACGTAGAGCACAGAGACCCCCACGAAGGCTGGGGACGAGGGACAGGCTGGCATCAGCACACACTAATCACTGAAGGAGGAGCAGGATCAGCCCGGGGAGAAAGTGAAGGTGTGTTCCCAGCAGGGAACAGCATGTTCAAAGGCTCAGAGGCTGAAGAGTTCATGACTCTACACTAATAAACAGGTATCAGGTGGAAAGTTAAAGTTCCAAGTAGCCTTTTTGGAACAAACTTGATCACAAAACATAGAAACTGTGGCTCCCTGGTGAGCATCTGGATTTGAAGTCTGATGATTCATGGACATAAAGGACTAAGATGGATTCTTTCTGTGCATCCATCTGCACTGGATGGTCGGAAGCAAATACAAGTGCAGTTGATAAACCAGACATAGCAAATGGGGAGTTATGGTGACTGTAGTTAGCATGGAAATTCTTCCCCCCAGTGTCAGGTGGGGAAGAATTTCAGTGACGGCGGAAACTGGCAGGTGACATGAGGGCAAAGAGCAGGCTGGGTATGGAAGGACCAACACTACTATTACTGTTGTGGCGCCATTTTGTCCAGACGCTCACTGCTGTTTATCAAGTACTTACAACACCCCAGGTGCTGCAAAATAAGCTTTGCACACTCATTCCCTATCATTCTCACAAAACTCTTACCACGGAGCAATTATCATGTCCAGTAGGGACGGGAAAGACTCAGAGAGGCTGAGAGACTGGCCCCAGGGCACAGCTAGCAGAGGAGCTAATTCTATAATTCAAATTTTGTTCTGTTGGCTCCCGAAGCCATGGTCTATTAGAGTCAGTCTAACATAATGGGACCGATCCGGAGCTAGAACTGAGTTCTTTTTCTCTGTCAAATTTCTTCCCACTGTAGCTCGTAGGCTGTCTTCCAATTTCCCTCCAGCATGGTGCAGAATGTTGGTGGATGTTCTTTACCTGGTAGGCGATGCACATCTTGTTTTTGAAGAGTTTGAATCATCCGTGACACCTGCTTTTATTGGGTGGCTGTATTTTACTAACTTTTATTATTGAATGTGTAAGTATTAAGAGGCATTCTGGAACATTCTCTAAGTCCCGGACATAGTTCTCTTTGCCCCATTATGTGGCAGCCAATTAATTCCTCTTCTTAATCGAGATCAAATCCCTGCTGGCTGTTGATATAAGGAGCCCAGAATGGCCAGGTTGTAGCTGTAACTTCTAATCCAGTGGGGACACCATTGTGTCCCTTTGGGAACTAAGCATCTCTCCTTTGGGAACTAAGACCTTAGAATTTTGTAAATCTGTTAAGAAAATGCTTCTCCTTCCAATTCTTGACTCTCAGATCTGTGTGTTCTGGCGATAGGGGACAAATGTTGGTTGCCGATTCAAAGCACATGGTGCATCCTATAGGCCAGGACCCCAACTGTCGTTATAAGGGTCTTCGGAAGGACGTTCCACCCATCTGGTCAGCTGCAGGTGGCAGTAAGACCGGCGAATTTCCTTTGCCACACTTATTTTGCTAGGAAACGAGTTCTTTGACGGGAAGCAATGTCGTGGAGGTCCTATGGCAATGGTGAAGGCATTCTGCAAGCCCAGGGGGTGGGATTGGCAGAAACACTGTGGGCAGGGCAGGCAAACCCTGTCCAGTGTCTACTCTACTGAGGACAAACTGCTCCAGGATCAAAGAGTTACGATGTAATCCACATGCTATCAGGTGACTCCTGGTTTTCCGCAGGGCATGAAGACATATTGAGCAATCAAAGTAGATCTCAGCTGAAGACATGCCAGGAATGTGGCGATGGCCAGATTAGCCTCGGTGAGGGGACGTTCATAATCCTTAGCCCACGAATAGCTTCTGTCCTTCCAGGTAGGGCAACTTTGTACGCGCCATTGAACAAACGCTGGGGTGGCCGCAGAAGGAGGCTGACATTCGCAGGATGGGTCACCTTGTCCACCTGGTTGAGCTGGATAATTTTTGCTACCCATGTCCCGTGGTGGCCATTGACATGGAACACAAATATCTTCATATTCTGTGTCCGTTTTGTAGAGTCCATTCAAATACCTGTTCTCCAAACCTCCTTGTCACCAATTTTCTAATCCTGCTCAAGTCTTTGACCTTCTAACTAGTCTTGGCCATTGCCTGTGAAGCTGTATAGATTTTACATCTCTTATCACAAGGGCACTTGATATCCTGTGGCACTGCGGTCCCCAAGCCCCAGGCCGTGGACCGGGATTGTCCCTGTCCCTAGGAACAGGGCTGCACAGCAGGAGGTGAGTGGCAGGCAGCCAGCAAAGCTTCATCTGCATTTACAGCTACTCCCTGTCGCTCGCATCACTGCCTAAGCTCCGCCTCCTGTCCCATACTCTGTCCCCACCCCCAGTGCCGTGGAAAAATTGTCTTCCATGAAACCGGTCCCTGGTGCCAAAAAGGTTGGGGAGGATGCTGCTGTAGCAGACATTTCAATAGCCATCTAGGAGCTGTTCTCCAAAAGATAAGTTTTTGCAGAAGAGGCCGTGGCTCAGCTCCAGAACCCTAGAGAGGTCTGAATCTTCTCCAGTTGAGGCTTGACATGGCATTTGTATTTGTCACAGATGCTCCCAGTGGGACCTGCGGGGTCAGCTGAGCCCAAGAGGAAGAGCAGTTTGCAGTGCAGCCCTCTCTTGCTCTGAGTGCACCCAGATTGGCAGCCTTGCGGGCTACTTGGTAACGGGTTAGGACAACACGCTGAGACGTGGCATATGTAGACTCCAAGATCCCCAAAAGCCACCAAGCATCGTGCCCAGCATTGTGGAAGGGAGCAACAAAGAACAGCGACTTGGCTTCCACACTGGAGAGGATTTCGCAACACAACACGCTCCATCCGGATCACTGAGTCTGGACTTCTGAAGTGGCAGACTCTCGAGTTTTCCTAGCGTTTATCATCCACCTCCTGGCACTATGCCCATTCTGTCAGAATGGCTTTCAATTTCCATCTAGCAAGATACAGCACGTTGCTGCGTGTATCCAGACGAGACCGTCTTACTTTTGTTCCCGGGGCTTCAACTCATTTTCTCTTTAACTTGGAATTTTTTAACATTGGTTCGACAAACATTTCCTGAACGTCCACTGGGTGCCAGGAATGAGGGGCACTAAGACTAGACATACGCACGGTGTTAGGGATACACAGAGGAGGGGCATCTAGTCCAGATGGGGGAGCAATCAGGAAAGGCTTCCAGGAGGTGGTGATCCCTGGGCTGAGTTCTGAAGGATGAGCGGGGCTCAGCGAGGAAAGGCAGGAAAGGAGTGAACGGCTTTTGCAAGCAGGACTGCGTGCGCAGAGCCTGCATGTGCACGGACGGCGGCCCCCCACCACGACGTACATTCAGCCTTCTCTTCCTTTCAAAGGATTTCTGGCTCCTACTCATTCTCCACTCCAATTGTTTCCCCGTTCCTTCCCAGATGATGGCCCAGAAGATTGTCATCAATTCTGTAAAGACAATTTAGGTTCATACTAGTGGCACTCTGTATGGATATTAATCACAAAAATTAAAATAAAGTATAAGAGGAAAAAGAATGAAAAAAAAAGATAAAGGAAAAAAACAAAAGAAAGAAAAAAAAGAAAAAAGAAAAAGGAAAAAAACAAAAGAAAGGAAAAAAATAAAAAAGAAAAAGGAAAAAAACAAAAGAAAAAAATAAAAAAGAAAAAAAGAATAAAAAAATAAAATTAAAAAATTAAAAAAAGATAATTTAGGTTCATTACATTTTTGGGAAAAGCCTTTCAAAAGACCACTTGCTGCTTGAGAACACAGCACTTATTAAATAACTCAGCTTTAAGTTTTGACCTTTCTTGCTTAAACATCTTAGTCATCTACTTCTCCATTTATCCCTGTTTTTCCCAACTCTGCAAATAATGACTTGTCAGTTTTTGGTAACAGGAAACAGGCTAGAGACACTGTACCCTCCGTTCCATTAAAGTTTCCCGGGTTCCAATAAAAAGCACATGTGCTAGGCATTTCCTATCGTTACTATGCAGAACTTGAAATTGAACACAGGAAAAAAAAAATCCATAAAAGATTTTCATTAAAAATGGAAAAGAAGGCCGGGCACAGTGGCTCACACCTGTAATCCTAGCACTCTGGGAGGCCGAGGCGGGAGGATCGTTTGAGCTCAGGAGTTCGAGACCAGCCTGAGCAAGAGCGAGACCCTGTCTCTACTAAAAATAGAAAGAAATTATATGGACAACTAAAAAAATATATGCAGAAAAAGTTAGCCGGGCATGGTGGTGCATGCCTGTAGTCCCAGCTACTCGGGAGGCTGAGGCAGGAGGATCGCTTGAGCCCAGGAGTTTGAGGTTGCTGTGAGCGAGGCTGACGCCACGGCACTCTAGCCCGGGCAACACAGGGAGACTCTGTCTCAAAAAAAAAAAGTGCTTATAGATACTTATTGAACGAATGACAAAATACCCATAGACCAAAGATTTTTGTCTTTCTTAAAGAAGAAATATTGCACTTACTGTTGTAAAAGTAGAGCATACGGCTGCCCTCACAGTACTACAGCTTCCCCTAATCTCTGGCTGGAGGCAGCGGGACACAGGGACAAACACAGTCCCGGGGTGGCAGTGGGTGGAGGGGAGAGAGAACATCTGGGCCTATACTAGCAGCTCTGTCACTAATTAGTAAGCAGTGTCATGTACGGTGAGTCATTTAACCTCTCACTTCCCATCAGGGAACGCGAGAGTGCTTTTATATTTTTATCCAAAGAAAAGAGATGCTTGAAAGCAAAAAACCAGTACAAACCACTCACCACGCACACCCAGAGTCTTTTTCCTTGCAAAGCGTGTTGAAGGGGACTTTTCATAGGACACAGAATGCAATTCCATTCCACAGTGTGACGGATCATTAACAGTTTTTATAGTAAATACGCCGTGACTGTTATTTCTTGATCAGAATAAAATCACTCTCAAAATTCAAGATGGTAATCTTAAAGTCAATTAAATAGGACAGTCACATGTTATTAAAATTTTCTTGCTATAAGTATGCGGAAAAATGCCTAATTTAAATGAGAAAGACAACTTAAGATTACACTTAGTCATTAAGAATATTTTGAAAGTAGCACCATTTGTCTTTTAGGATACAAACGGAATAAGTACTTGGTAAGGTCCACAGACAAATGAAAATGTATTGATTTACATGTATGACTAACTGAAACGCAATATCATTGCATTTCCAAGTAGTAAATTCAATATAACCTATATGTTAAAAAAAAAAAAACTACCAACCCCCACACAAAAACAAAAAACCCCAAAAAACCACCAAACCATACTGTCAAGCAAAATATTTTTAATTAGTAGGCTGATCATAAATAAATCCACATAAAAGATTTAACAGATTATAAAGAGTTTTGTGTTTCCTTTGTGGACTCAATTCATAATATGCATTAATCAACCTCATTCTCTAACTGTGACAAAAAGAGTTGTCATCCAACAATGCAGCACAGTTTAAGCAATTCATATTCTGTAGTTAAATTTTTACATTTTCTTTACAAATGTAACATTTATGTACATTATATATATATACTTTTTCTATAGTTCATGTACTGAAACTCTGTTTTGTTTTTTTTTTTTACAGGGAAAAATGTTGAGTTCATTTAATGAATAAAGAATCATTCCTTGTTAAAAAGTAATTCATATAAACAAAGTTTAACACGGTACCACTGTCTTTGGGCATCTCTTGTCAGAGGTTCAAGTCCAGAGTGTTAGGTTAATTATAAGAAAAAAGCATTTATATCTAAGTTTGCATTAGGACGTATCATTGCACAGAGCTACGTGAATTTGCCAGCTTGCAATGAACAGCCCACGGCACTGCCAGACTACTGAAGGGTGTAAACCCATTCAAAACCTACGTGGTGACATGGCGTCGGCATCACCACTAATTTAGGCTGGAGAAAACCTGCCACTTTCTTTCTTCCCCTTGACCTGGTGCCAAAGCCCCCGACAGGGCACTGAGCACCGTGTCTCGTGACAATACGGGACTGCACTGAAATTGCCTAAGCGCTTCTCTGACAGATTATGGTCTATACCCAGGTGTGTGTGGATCCTTTTTCTTCTGACTCGATTTGATTCCACTTCACTTACAAATCTGCTGCTGAACGTGAAGCAGAAATTCATAGTAAGAGAACGCAGCTTCTGTCCGGTCTTCAATCAAATGCTGGAAAAATTCCGTTTTGGCAGGACTCTCGTCTCTGGAAAAGAGAGAAAGGGCATCTATCTGAAAATGCATATTCTTAAAAACAATAATTATACATTTAAATAAAATATTACTGATACCTGGAGACGTCAGAAAATGGAACTCGGGATATGAATCAAGTAAGGACCTTCTAACACCAGAATATACTTTGCTATTATTTCAAGTTTGCTTTGGAGACAAGCAATTGCATACAGATTGCACGGGAAAAGGCGACTTCGTGATTAACCTGCAAAACTACTTACTTCACCACGTGAAGGACTGGGCTGAGCGGTCTGCTGTCTCTAAGCCACGTTATAAAGGATCTGGCTCTTTCCGATGAAAGCGTGTCCAGTTCTGGAAGATGTGTCTGGGGAAAGGAATTAGGAAATCATTTCCTTTCTTACAGACTTCAGCAGTATTACAACTAATTCACGGTTCCCGCCACCACCAGCCACCTGCCAGCACTCGAGTCCCCAGCCGCCAACAGCAGCAACAAGACAAACAAAATCCAAATGGCTGACAAATACGTTTCTGTTTTCCTGGGTAAGTCAATAAAATAGGTTTAATACGTATTTATTTTACCTAAATATTGAGCTTTTCTGGATAAGTCAATGAAATGCACACAATAATTAGCATGTCACTGGGGGTGTGTGACATCTTTATGCTTCTTCTAAAGGAAATATACAAATGAAGGGGACTACCATTGAGTCCAAATTCCCTTAACAATTACATATTATATCCTATTCTAAAAATAGATGTTCTGGGAGAATTTCATTTAATTCATTTCCTTTAAATCCTTAAAGTTCAAAGGTAAGGAAGTTCAAAGAACAGTGTGGATGTGTAAAATATATTTTAAAACTATATGCAAGACTATTTTAAAAAGATCTAAAAGTCTATTATTTGTGTGTGTGTGTATATATACACACATGTATACATAAAGGTAAGATTTATTTTTCTTTTTAAAAGCCAACTTAATAGTAGACTAAATACTTCAAAGTAAATAGTATGTAATAAAATTTAAATTAAAATGTTTGTGTTAATTACATTCATAATTCATGTCAGTATTTAAAAAGTATAGAAACAAAAACATTTCCATTTTAATATAAATTTTTCAGATATTTTCTAAGTGTATATAGAGCTATTATTATTATACAGACAAACACATTTTTAAAAATACAAATAGGGTCACATTATACTTATACACATACTAGACTCTCTTCAGACACTATTCCTTTTTTTTTGCCTTTTGAAAGAGACAGGGTCTTGCTATGTTGCCCAGGCTGCAATGCAGTGGTTACTCACAGGCACAACCACAGTGCACTACAGCCTTGGACTCCTGGGCTCCAGGGATCTTCCTGCTTCAGTCTCCCAGTCCACGATGTCTTAGTCATTAACAAGCAAACACACACAAATAAGTCACAAACAAGCAAACAAAAAGTTAAAGTTGTATAAAATCCACTGACCATTTTCTGTGGTATGGATGCAAAATTAGGATACCCAAGCACGTCCTCTATGAAATTATTGTCACAGCCTTTCCCAATCCAAATATAAAAAACCTAAAAACAAAAGGCAACAAAATATTAAAACTCCCTAATAGTTAAGAAAACCCATCATAGCTAATTTTCCTCAAGATTATCATGCATAAAAGAGGTAAAGTACACTATCTCAAATACAGTAGGGACAAACATACAAGTGACATGGAAACCTATCATTGGTAAATTATAAATCTCCATCTAAGAATCAAGAGTGGTTCATATCTTTGTTGCTTAAATTTTAAGGTTTCCCATAAAATATATTTTACCTTCTTCACTTATTTCCCCCATAGAAATGCAATGTTTTAATTGGGATAATCGGCTGTGTTTCCCATCCCCTATTTCAATTACTATCTCTATATTTTAACTCATGTGTCTCCCCCTCTTCTGTGGCTGTCCAAATTCTCTTCCAGCTCACGAGGTATTGTTCTGAAGCTATCCTGACCATTCTGACAGGTCACCACTAGCCCTGTCCAGGGAGTTCTGATCTCCTAAATCATTCATGAAATTTCTGACAGCGGATGTAAGCTGAGCTAGACGAACTCTTGCGGTGCTTTTAAATTTTATGATTCTGTATGGTAAAGTCCTCGAAGACAGGAATTTATCTCTTTGCTTCTCTTTGTCAAGTATATTTAATCCATGATAGTAAACAATCCATGGGATTACAGTTTATTAACCTATAATATATCTCAATATATGTCCAACTAGAGAAGTTTACAGTGAATTGACCTCTAGTACCAGTAACCAATCTTTTTCTAAGAGACGGAGCTCGCCGTGCTGCCCAGGCTGGTTTCTAACTGCGGGCTCACGCGTGCCTGGCACGGGGAGGTGCGAAGGCGTCAGGAAGGTCGGTAAGCAGAGCGGAAGAAGCAAGGCTTTCCGGAAGAGACCACCAGGGAGCATCTACCCCCTTACTGCCTCTCAGTTCCCAATCCACCTTTCACTGCCCCCTCTAGCAGGGCTGGACCCTGTGAGTGTTTCTTTTTTCCCAGCTGAGACAGAGTGAAGCTTGTGCTTACAGAGCCGCAGTCCATAAGGAAAGCGCCTTCCCTGGTCAGCTTCTCTGCGGACAGTTTTTGAAGCGGTGGCTGGGGCACAACCCTGTCGTTAACGTGTACTGCGCCCTGAAAAGACAAAGAGAGTGTGGATGAGCTTACGTCACTGCCGTCATAGACTGGGAGGAATGGCTACTCTTTATGAAATACTGGAAAATGACCCTTGAGAGCTTCGTAGGATGCAAAAAATATTGATCATGTGTTACCATCTTGGCCGCAGAATCGCGACCTTCAAATGTCTTCAAATTAAAAAAGTGAAGACATGAATATGTAAAACAACCTATCACATTTCCTTCCCTTTTGGGGTCAGGATATATGACAAGTGTGACTGCAGACTGCTGCACAGCAAGACACCTTTTACATTTCTTTAGTGACACAATGCTATGCCTGGAATTCATACTAATTCCAAACAATACAGTTTTCACACATGGAAGAAAAAAGACCCTCCACTACATATTGGGGCACACTGAAGTTATTATTGGATACCAGATTTGGTTTACTGTATAATCAAAATTTCAACTGACCATATCAGAAACAGTCAATACCTACAAAATATAAATGGAAATGCCCACTCTACAACTTAGCTTTGTAATAAATGTTATAAGCAAACCCACAAATTACTTCTCATATGAAACCATTTTTTAAAACTCCATAACCACTGATAGTACCTGAGAGTCCCATCATCCAATCAGATTCAAAGCTTGTGTCCTTAATTCATGTATTACTACCATGGGGGTGGTGGGGAAGAATGGAAAAAGATAGTTGATACTATGTTATTGCCTTAACTGTAGAATCAAGACACTCAAGTACGCTCAAATTTAAAAATTTCAAACGCATTAAGACGCGTACCTCGTCTGTCAATCTGTCTATCCTGTATAAGTTGGGATGGATCACCTTCATCAGATGGACAAGCGGCTGAGACTTGATCTGACACATGGCATACACGCGATCGTCCAGGCGTGTGCTTGTACCCGTTCTAAATGCTTTCTACAAGGAAAAAGATAACATGTTTTGAAGTAAAATATAAATATTAAAGCAAATATGTATTATCAGTCCTGGGAAAAGCATGGAATTCAAATCAGAAGCACCTGGAGTCAACTCTCAGCTCTGCAGTGGAGCAAGTTGCTCAGCTTCTCTGAACAGTACTGTCACTGTAAGACAGAGGGAAAATAACACCTCCCTAGGTGGCTGTGAGGATTAAACAAGACGATAGCTACATAACACCTATTATGGTGCCCGAGACATGGAAAGATGTTCGATAAATATTAGATCCTGTCCTGAGAATCTCTTTAGAAGGACAAATTAAGAGTGAGCTGTGACCGCATCAAGAACGTACCGTGTCCCTGGAGTCATCATGTATTTAGATCCCTTCATTTTCCACTGACCTTCTCTTTGACTTTCCCAATGCTGAAGTATATAATCTTCTAGTTAAGTATTACAAAACAACCACCTAGATTTCATTTTTTCTTATATGTATTCAAAAAATTTTAAAAACCTTATTAAATAGGCCAATGCAGCTTATATATTAATAAAAGGCAGGCTGGGCGCGGTGGCTCACACCTGTAATCCTAGCACTCTGGGAGGCCGAGGCTGGAGGATCGCTCGAGGTCAGGAGTTCGAGACCAGCCTGAGCAAGAGCGAGACCCCGTCTCTACTAAAAATAGAAAGAAATGACCTGGACAACTAAAAGTATATATAGAAAAAATTAGCCGGGCATGTTGGTGCATGCCTGTAGTCCCAGCTACTGGGGAGGCTGAGGCAGGAGGATGCTTGAGCCCAGGAGTTGGAGGTTGCTGTGAGCGAGGCTGACACCACGGCACTCACTCTAGCCAGGGTGACGGAGCGAGACTCTGTCTCCAAACAAAAACAAACACAAACCTTATGAAATCAAACAGTGCATGGAAAGCTACCTGTTTGAGAAGGGCCAGGACGTAGAGGGGAAACAGCTTGAGGGAGCTGGGTGCTACCAGCGCAGAGTGCTGCAAACTCGAGACGGTCGAGCCATAGGCAGACAGGGAGTCCACGACGGCGTTCACCAAGGCGTCCCTGGCGTCCGACAGACTTGACGAAACCGATCGATCCACAGCTATGAGGCAACCCCAAAATGAAAAGTATGCAACCGTTAGATTCCTGTGAGCACTATAAGATATCAAATGTATAAGTAGTACTTAAAAAACAAAATGTAAGTTTTTAGGATGGAAAAACACACTTCCTCAGATCCCTCATTTCAAGTGTCTTTTTTTTTTTTTTTTTTGAGACAGAGTCTTGCTCTGTTGCCCGGGCTAGAGTGCCGTGGCATCAGCCTAGCTCACAGCAACCTCCAACTCCTGGGTTCAAGCGATCCTCCTGCCTCAGCCTCCCGAGTAGCTGGGACTACAGGCATGCACCACCATGCCCGGCTGATTTTTTCTATATATATATATTTTAGTTGGCCAGATAATTTCTTTCTATTTTTAGTAGAGACGGGGTCTCGCTCTTGCTCAGGCTGGTCTCGAACTCCTGACCTCGAGCGATCCTCCCGCCTCGGCCTCCCAGAGTGCTAGGATGATAGGCGTGAGCCACCGTGCCCGGCCAGCATATATTTTTTGAATAAGAGATTTCTTAGGTAAAAGAAAAGCAACCTGGCTTCAGTTTTTAAGAGAGGAAAATGTGTTTTGGCTGTTCCTTCATGTTTCACTCACCCATGTTTGCCAGGAGGCAGATGGCGGCTTGTACATCCACTCCCGCATACACATCTGCCAGTGAACTTACCACCGGCAAGCAGAGCGTGTGCACTCTGATCCGCCGCTCACCTGAACAAAACGATGAATGAGTGTCATTGCAAAACACACTGGACCAACACAGAAACAAAGCAAACACGTCAAAATTTTATTCAAGCTATTGTTTCGGCTGGATTCAATCACCAAGAGGATTTTGAAATGCAAAAACAAAGGTTCCCAGTTAACATGCTTTAAGGAAAATTAAACACTCTCAAATCTAAAGGTAGACTTAGGAACATATACTATAGTTCATACATAGATGAACGTTAAGTTCTAGCTTTTATTTGAACAAAACTCACTCTAAACCACATCCGACAGAATAAAATTATCAGAAAACATAAGACGGTCAAATAACAAACGAAGGCCTTCATTGCTATGCAGTTGTTAACTTTATGGGGCAAGAACTAATGCAAAGGAAGGATGGCAGGGCTGGATTTAGCATGAATTGTTTGCCAGAAACATATAATCCTAGGAATGGAATCTCCCACAAATCAAAAAAAGTATATCGTTTACAGATTCAAAAGTGAGTGTTAAAAAAAGAAAGAAAATAACAGGACATATATTTGATTAACTAATGCAAATTCCATTACTTCCCACTGTGTACTCATTCTTTCTCCCCACTCCACTGAAGAGCGTGGGAAAGGAGGGAGGACTGGTGCTGCAGGCTGTATTTCACCTCTGTCACCGTTACCTTTGCTCGACGTGTACAGCAGGGCCGTCTGAAAACACACCAAGGACGTATCCGTCAAACTTTCTTCAATCGACAGCTGCACTGCAAACCCGGCGTCAGGGTTGATGTTGGCAAGGGACAACAAATCGGTGGAACGGACAAAGAAGTTTCCGTGAAAAGTGTGCATTGAAAGACCTAAAAAAGAGAAAACTTCGTATAAAAGATGAAGGTAACAGCAGGATCTTTACCTCAAGCTAGAGTTACTTTTTAAAGTCACAGAGGTATTTGATTTAGAATCAAAAAGGTAACCGGGGAGAACGATTGAAGCGTAGGCAGAGTTTCTAAAACAGTAATCCAAACAACCAATGCAGCTTATATATTAATAAAAGGCAGACTACACACTTAATTTATATTGATGCCTGATCTTATTAACATTTCTCATATGTGATTTGAAGTCAGACATAGACCTAATGTACAAAATTAAGTAAATGAAGGTTACTGTGCAGCGCATCTTAGACTTAAAATAAGGGATCAGAATCTCTCCAAAAAACCATTCACATAAAACCAAGGAAATGTAAATTAAATAAGCATGAAGGCAAAGATCCTTAATTTGACAATTCTCATTTAAGATCTTCCCTATTCTCCTAATTCTCTTTCCCAAATGATTTCCAATATAAGCTTTCTTAGGTTCTTTCTGAGTAAAGCAGAACATTACTTTTGTCCACTTATTCAAGTTATTTTAAAAAATTGGGCGATTAGTCAATAACTATAACGAGAGAGAGAGAGAGAGAGAGAGAGAGAGAGTGTTTTTTAGAGAAAGGGTCTTGCTCCATTGCCCAGTCTAGAGTACAGTGTCATGATCATAGCTCACTGCAGCCTTGAACTCCTGGGCTCAAGTGATCCTCCTGCCTCAGCCTCCTGAGCAGCTAGGACTATAGGTGCGAGTCACCACACCTGGCTAATTTTTCTTATTCTTTTTTAGAGATAGGGTATTGCTATGTTGCCCAGGCTGGTCTTGAACTCCTGGGCTCAAGCAAAGTGCTGGGATTACAGACAGGAGCCACCGTGCCTGGCCCAGTAACTACATATGTTTATAACAGGGTGGGAGCTAACTGGATCAAAAGGAAAGTCGTCTAGATGAACAGTCATCATCATAGGTGTGCAATATACAAAATGCTTACTGATTTTGATGTAAGTATTTAACATAGAGCATTTTACAACTTCATACCTTTAGTACACCTTATTCTCATAACAGCTTCGAATCCAATTTTTCTTGTGAGGTACCGTTTTAGGTCTTTTTGTAACTTTTCTGCTTGTGAAGGATTGTGAGTGTAGTGGAAAGATGGGTAATAATAGATGCACCCAGCGGAATACTTGGACATGCACGCTTTGGAGAGAAATACAGAAAGTATTAGCCATGGAAATAATAATATTCTGCTTGTCCAACAGCATTACAGCCTCCATAGTATGAATAAATCTAAGTCATAACGAGAAAATTCAAGCTGTCGAAATACGAATAGCACATAAATCTGAGAAAACAGAAACATTTATAAAATGTAACATACAATAAAGTTTATTATTGAGCAGAATGGTAAGGGAATCATTTTAGACAAACCAAATACTAATGGCATTTTATATTTGCATAGTGCTTTAAAGTTTGCTGATAATTTTCATAGATATTCTGTAGCTAATTCACAGGACGCTCTCCCCCAAATACTGAGAATGCTCGAAGAGTTTAGATTTAGTTACGTATTAAAATGTTTGTGTAGACAGATAAACACAGTGATGTCTCCTTACCTAGAGAAGCAAGATCAGAATACTGTGAACTTAGAAGGAATAAATCCACTGCAGTCTGCTGTCCTGAGCAATCTAAAGCGAGTTTCTTATAAAAATCAGTTGCAGGGCCAAGATGTTGTACCACCTAAGTCAACATATCATAAAGAAACAGCTAGAAATCTTTAATTATGCACACATTTTTCTGTCACTCTTATAGTAAGAAAGAGGATAACCTCTGTCCCCCTACCAAACTACAGAGTTTTTAAAATGTCTAGGCAGTCGGCATAGATTTCCTACAGTAAGAACAGCTTATGTTTACAAAAAAGCACTTATGCACCAGCACTGCTTGAGATGTTTGATAGGAATTAAATAATTTAATTTTCACGACACATATTTCACACAGTTTTCATTATTTACATTTTACAGGTGAGGAAACTGAGGCAAAAACTGATTAAGTAACTTGACCAAGATTACACAGTTACTGAGCAGTGGATGCCACAATATAAACCTAAGAAGTCTGGCTCCAGAGTGAGCCCTGCTAACCGTTATTAAAACTGTTACGTAATAACGTGATAGAATACACGACTAAGGAAGGTTTTCCTTTTGGTGTGAGGGAACTTGAGCTGAGATGGTGACACTGGAGAGTCGCCACATTGTTTTTTTTTTCTCCCAGAAGAGAAAAAAAAAACTTGCTAAGAGTCTCCAAGTTCTTAATCACCACGTTATATTGCCTAACAAAACGTTAATCCTTTTTTTTCTTTTTAAAGATAAGGTCTCACTCTATCACCCAGGCTAGAGTACAGCGGTGTGATCATAGCTCACTGCAGCCTCAAACTCCTGGGCTCAAGCGATCCTCCTGCCTCAGTCTCCTGAGTAGCTGGGACTACAGATATGCACGACCACCATGCTCGCTCGGCTAATTTTTCTACTTTGTGTAGAGACAGTGTCATGTTCTTACTCAGGCTGGTCTCAACTTCTGGGCCTCAAGCACTCCTCCCTCCTCATCCTCCCAAAGTGCTAGGATTAGAGGTGTGAGCCACCACACCTGGCCTCACTTTCCAAGTTTTATACAATGACCTGTATTATATTTATAATTTAAAAGTTTATTAGTATGAGCATATGAAATTATAAACAGCTTGCATCTAGTAAGTTTTACCACTTATGTAACAGAAAAGAGCACTGGAGTCAGAAAATCCAGTCACACCTTTACCATTAAATAGCAAGATACTTTCCTCATCTGTAAAACGGAAGCGTTAAAGTAAATGATTTCTAAATTTTCTAAGACTTATAAAGTAATAAAAATAATATACAGGCTGGGCGCGGTGGCTCACACCTGTAATCTTAGCACTCTGGGAGGCCGAGGCGGGTGGATCGCTCGAGGTCAGGAGTTCGAGACCAGCCTGAGCAAGAGTGAGACCCCGTCTCTACTAAAAAATAGAAAGAAATTAACCGGACAACTAAAAATATATAGGAAAAAAAAAATTAGCCGGGCATGGTGGTGCATGCCGGTAGTCCCAGCTACTTGGGAGGCTGAGGCAGGAGGATCGCTTGAGCCCAGGAGTCTGAGGTTGCTGTGAGCGAGGCTGATGCCACAGCACTCTAGCCCGGGCAGCAGAGCGAGACTCTGTCTCAAAAAAAAAAAAAAAAATATACTGCAACACAAAAACAAAGAATTTGAGTTAAATTCTCTTACCAGTTTTTTTTTTAATTAATGATGTAGAAAAGTAGAATAATAAACAAATAATTATACAGTCTGTAGAGGTAGAAAACAGCATCTTGAATGTGACAGAGAAACTAAATGGAAAGTACCTTTGTACTTGACCTCTGATTGGGATCTTCTCTGGACTGCAGCAGTCCTGCACCCAAGGAAGGTAATTGTGTCTGAAATACAGACACACGGCCACCTGTTGGAGACATTAATTTAAACGCAGCCTGAAGCGCAGGACCAAGGGCACTGTGAGTTTCTCTTGTATTGGTGAACATGTGTGGTAATGCACTCAGTAAGTCTTTTATAAGCTGGGAAGACAAAGATTGAAAGCTGAATTACTGAGCATTCACGGCAACATTCTTAAAAACATTCCAGAGTATACTACGTGTCCCTGCATTTCTGGGGACCATAAACTGAGGCGTCGACAGATAGGCTACCTTCATTGTTACTGTTTGCAATATTAATATATCAAGTAAGCGAACATCACACATTTCAGTTAACAGATGAAATAACAGAGATATTTTGATACGGTAAGAAAAATAAATCAATCTCACCTCTTTACTTTCATATAGATTCACAAGTAAACTGTCCGGTGTAGGCAGAAAAACATCTATGGGAAAAACATATATTTTCATCAACAAATCAAGTCAAAAGAATATAACAAATTAGAAAATCTTAGGTTTTTTTTTTTTTTTTTTTTTTTAGGAAAATCTTAGTTTTTATCAAGTCATACATGTAATGCATACTATAATATTACTTTATTAAGTGTATATGCTATATATATATTACACATACGTGTGTGTATAATATAGACACAGGCATAAAAAAAAACTCAGAATCAAGTTATTTACAGAAAAACAACTATTTCAAAACAAATATCAAAGTGCACGAAATTATTCTCACAGCACATAACATGTATTGTAAAATAAAGCAGCCCCCATCTCAAAGTCTGGAATTGGAAAAACTTATATTTCTGACTGCCTACCATCTATATCAGACACAATCAACATCTGAGGCTGTGATAATCCTTCTTGTAAATTGTAGAAATGAATAGTGCTATCAAAGGTCATGAATCCTATTCTTGTTCGTGAATCTCCAGGAAGCCTAAAGATGAAAAAGACAATTTGAAATTCAAAGTGCTCAGTAACATGTTTTCTTTCAGAAAATAATGAAACAGTAAACTAAGTCTAATTACACATACGCTTTTTTATGGGTGACCGAACACTGACCCTTATTCTAAACTAATATATATCAGAAAAGAGCAAGGATGCAACTTGCCATTTTCAGATGAAACCATTGACATATTTAAAATTCACGCTTCAGAAAACTGAACTACTCCGTATTCAAATAAGAATAAACCAAAACTAAAAAAAAAAAAAGATTAAAAAATAAAAGACTGCTTGCTAACTTGCTTTTGAAACATACTCTTTTTCAGTGAAAACTTAACTCATATTTTCAGTTCCAATTCTACAACAATGGTATATTTTGTTTAAGGGCAGAATGACAAATGAGTATTTTCCAAGGAAAGATTGAATATAATGCAAATCAGATTTTAATGTGTAAAATTTTAAACAAAGACCACACTAAAAAACACTGAAACATTTATCAGTTTATCTATCATCAATCCTTTAAAATTTTTTCAAAAGTCAATGCCACCACATAAAAGAATAAATTGCCATTTCCTTATTAATAATAAAATAGATGCCTCATCTTACAAGAAGTATATTTCACAGTACCACCAACTATGTTAACTTCAGTTATGTAATTTATTGTTTTAGCAATGCCTTTAAAATATCTTCGAATATCTTAAGATGCCAAAACAGAATGTGCATCAAAGCATGAAGGATTACTAATGTTATGGACAACTGACTGGTCTAGGCAAAGAATTTATGACTAAGACCTCAAAAGCAAATACAGCAACAACAAAAATAAATGGGAGTTAATTAAATTAAAAAGTTTCTGCACAGCAAACGAAATAATCAATAAACAGACAACCTACAGAATAGGAGAAAATATTCACAAACCACATATCCGACAGAGGGCTAATATCCAGGATCTACAAAAAACTCAAGCAAATCAGCAAGAAGAAAACAAATAACCCCATCAAAAAGAAGACAAAAGACATGAACAGATTTTTCTCAAAAGAAGATAGACAAATGGCCAAAAAAAATATGAAAAAATATTCAACATCACTAATTACCAGGGAAATGCAAATTAAAACCACAATGAGATAGCACCTTACCCCTGTCAGAATGGCCATTACTGAAAAGTCAAAAAACAGTAGATGTTGGCGTGGATGCAGGGAAAGGGGATGCTTATATACTGCCAGTGGGAATGTAAACTGTTATAGGACAGCCGCTACGGAAAGCGGTACGGAGATTCCTCAAAGACCTATTAATAAAAGTAGAGCTACCATTCGATCCAGCAGTCCCACTACTGGGTATCTACCCAAAGGAAAAGAAATCATTGTATAAAAAAGACACCTGTACCTGACTGTTTAGTGCAGCACAATTCACAATAGCAAAGATGTGGAACCAACCTAAGCGTTCATCAACTGATGAGCAGGTAAAGAAAACGTGAGATACACACACACACACCATGGAGTACTACTCAGCCATACAAAGGAATGAAATAATGTCTTTTGCAGCAACTTGGATGGAACTGGAGACCATTATACTAAGTGAAATATCTCAGGAATGGGAAAACAAATACCCCATGTTCTGACTTATAAGTGGGGGCTAAATAACGGATATACAATGGTCACAAAGTGGTGTAATGGGCATTGGAAACTAGGAAGGGTGGAGGGCGGGAGGGGGGCAAGGGACAAAAATCTACCTATCAGGTATAATATATGCTATTCTGGTGACGGGCACACTGAAACCCTGACTTCAGCGTGACATAAGTCATCCATGTAACAAAAACACTTGGACCCCCTAAGATACTTGAAATTGAAAAAAAACAAATCTTGTATATATTTTAATGTTATCAGTTTCTTTGACAAGCCAAGATCAGGGATACGCAGTATGGTGACCAGAAGTAGCACTCAACAAGGCAAGGACTCTCAGCTCAAATGGAAGAGGGATGAGAATCTTTCGGAATCCCCAGAGCACTTGTGACAAAGTATTCACACAAACCACCCCCCCGTCTACACATGCCAAGACCCACTGTGGCAGCCAACCACTCTTACTAACAATCTTCAGTCATCTCTCTCGTGGGTGGTGGAGTAAAAAAAGAAATGTGCAAATAACTTTGTTTTCCAGAGTTTCGGAAGGTTCATTTTTAAATCTAGCTGAAAGGCTCCTTCATGAGCAATCTTGGCAGACACAGAAGAAGGAACTAGAGCCAGGTATCAACCACCTATTTTAGACTCTGTTTCCACAATGCAGCCTCATCACTCATGAGCCAAGATGAAGAGCTCAGTTTCTGGCTCCCTAACATAGTGAGCATAAAGACCATTCCCTCCTTCCCTTTATCTGGCAAATTCTCTCATTAGTGCAAGCAAAACTAACTTACAAAAAACTCCTTGCTCAGGCATAAACTACGACTAGATTTCTCTCATACAGATTCTTTTTTTTCACAAATTCTTTCATTTATTACAAATTATATTTTATTTAAATTGACAAATAAAATTGTATGTATCTATCATGTACAGCACGTTTTAAAATATATAAGCCTTGCTGAATGGCTAAATCTAACTAATGAACATGCGCACTACCTCACACAGTTTTTATTTTTACAGTGAGAACACTTCAAATAAGTCTGTTAGCATTTTTTAAGACTATAACATATTGTTGTTAACTATAGTCATGATGTTGCACAATAGATCTCTTGAACTTATCCCTCCTATCTAACTGAAATTTTGTACCTTCGACCAACATCTCCCCGATCCTCCGCCCTACAGCACCCTACCCTGCTAACAACCATTCTGCTCTCTACTTCGATGACATCAAGTTTTTTAGATGTCACATATGAGTGAGATCACGTGGTATTTGTCTGTCTGTCCTGTTTCACTTAACATAATGTCTAAGTTCATCCAGGGCATCACAAATGACAACATTTTTTTTTCTTTTTAAAGGTGGAAGAGTATTTCATCTGCATATAAACCACATTTTCTTTATCCACTCATCCACTGATGTACACTTGGGCTGATTCCATATCTTGGTTCCTATGAGAAATGCTGCAATAAACATGAGCGTGCAGTTATCTCTTCAACATACTAATTTCCACATGAATTACCATATAATCCAGCAGGATTTCTAGAACACATGTAATTCTACTTTTAATTTTCTGAGGAACATCCATACTGTTTTCCATAATGGCTGTGCTAATTTACATTCCCAAAAGTTTGCAAGAGTTCCCTTTTCTCCACATTCTTGCCAACACTTGATATCTTTTGTCTTTTTCGTAATAGTCTTGTCTAATTCCTGACACTCAGGCCAAGTTCGGCTTTCTGGGGCTCAGTGTTCAGATCGGCTAAGTCAGAGGGATAAGTTAGAAAAGATCTAAGTTCCTGACTAAATATGAAACTTCTATGATTTTGTGATTCAGATACCAAGTGATAAATCATAATAATTCAAGTAGGAGGATCCTTACTCTATAGTAGACAACAAGTACCCTTTAGTTGATGGATGAATGTAACCAAACTTAATAAAAGCCAACTGCATAAATTGGTAATAAACATTTCCTATTTATATACATACACACAAATATGAGGAAAAAAAATTCTTACTTGTCTAGATTTTCTAACAGCGACTGGCATAAAATTGTCAAATATCCAGCCTCCACTGCGTTATGAGACACATCTAAAACAAACAAGTAAACTGCAGGTTGAGGAGGACGAAGCTGAAAGGAATAAAAATAATGTTATTTCATAGGTATAAGTTATTCTTTTTACATCACTATTACTGCTGGGTATTTACTGAATATATTATACCAAAAAATACATAAGTAGGTTTGTTATTTTGTAAGATTTTATGTGCTAATAACAATGGTATTCCTTTCTTTAATTTTTTTTCCTATAAAGCTGGTTGTGGATTAAGGCAGTCAATACACAGTAATGGCCAAGTAGATGGGTTAAATGGTTTTCTGGTAAGGAGCGTTGGCTAAGATATCTTTTGTTTTTAAAGAGACTGAGTCTCACAATATCACCTAATAAAATGTCTTTTTTAAAAAAATTCAGCTTATTATTTAATGCTAAGCTCTCTTTCCATAAATCCTTTCCCTATTCCTAAAAACATTTAAAAATAAGTTTTAAACCCGACAACCTGCCATTAGTACTAGCTACTGGGCCACCTGGTATAAGTGCTAAGTGTAAAGAAACTGCTTGTATTTCCAGAGACTCAGGAGGCTGAGGCAGCAGGATCACTGGAGACCAGCCTAGGCAACACAGCGAGACCCCATCCCTCAAAAAAAAAAAAAAAAAAAAAAGGAAAAAATTAGCCGGGCGTGGTGGTGCATGCCTGTAGTCCCAGCTACTCAGGAGGCTGAGGCAGGAGGATCACTGGAGACCAGCCTAGGCAACACAGTGAGACCCCATCCCTCAAAAAAAAAAAAAAAAAAAAAGGAAAAACTTAGCTAGGTGTGGTGGCACATGCCTGTAGTCCCAGCTACTCAGGAGGCTGAGGCAGGAGGATCGCTTGAGCCCAGGAGTTTGAGGCGATGGTGAGCTATGGTCATGCCACCGCACTCCAGCCTAGGCAATGGAGTGAGATCCTCTTAAAAAAAAAGAAAAAAAAAGTCCTTGTGATATACTGTAAATATGTTTTTTAAAAAGTCTTTATGTTGATAATTGTTTTGTTTTGTTTTTCGAGACAGGGTCTTGCTCTGTTGCCTGAGCTAGAGTGCAGTGGCATCATCATCATCATCATCATCATCATAGCTCACTGCAACCTCAAACTCCTGGACTCAAGCCATCCTCCTATCTGAGCCTCTCCAGTAGCTGGGACTACAGGTGTGCACCACCATGCCTGGCTAATTTTTTTATTTTTTGTAGCGACAGGGTCTTGCTGTGTTGCTTAGGCTGGTCTTGAACTCCTGGGCTTAAGCGATCCTCCTGCCTCAGTCCTGCAAAGTGCTAGGGTTACATGTGTGAGCCACCATGCCCAGCCTTGATGTTGGTAATTGTTGAAGCCTGGTGACAGGTTAACGGTGGTTCATCATACTATTTTCTCTTCTTTGGAGTAAGCTTGAAAATTGCTATTATAGAAAGTTAAAATAAAAGAATATAATAAAAAATATATAAAAATATACAAAAAATACGCCAACCAAGGGTCATATGAATCATATGGCAAAAATTAAAGGTTATTTCTTGCTTTACCATTCAATTGGACTAAGATTCCTAAGGGCCCAGAACAGAGTTGAGAACATAATGTTATAAGGAAGGTAAGAAGTTGAGAGTAAAAGTGATCAAGAGAAAGTTTATTACAATTAATACAGAAACAGACATGAAAATAGTAGTTAAGTGGACATAAACTAAACTAGACACAAAAGGCCACAAAAATAAAGATGGATTAAGTACCAGGAACTTAGTGCATATTAGTTGCTCTTGTTCACCTTTTTTTACTAGGAACAATTTAAATTTTTGCAGACCAGGATTAGAAATGAGGATATGGAAGAAACATAGTTATTATAAATATATTAAAAACGAGAACATATAATAAAGAAGATGGTCAGAACTTGGGCCAAGAATTCATTTTTATAAGTGGAAAAAAAGAATGAAATCTTAGAGTCAATATAATTAAAGAATTGGTAGAATTTTATGATTGAAACAGAAAGGAAAAATCAAAATGAAAAATTAGAATGAAGTCAATATCCATTTATCTTGATAACTATACTGGGTGAACTAGTAAGTAAGATGGTGGTATCTTTAGACCCTGGGAACTTAACGTTTTTGGCAAAAATGAACATTTTTCTGTTTTGAGGGTCTTAAATGTTAAATGGTAAAAGAATATCCACATTCATTCCATGTAAGTAATCAAATCAAAATGACAAAATTATAAATGGTAGTGCTCATCATAAAACATTACTAACATTTCTTAATGATGTCATACATCCTCCTAGGAGATCAAATAACCTTTAGAATGAGTTTTCTATTGGTAAATATCAACTTTCGGTACTAGTTTTAAAAATTAATACTATAAACAACTTCGAAATCTGGGTAAGAATTCACTAAACACAATCACAGATGACCAAAACAATCGTGTCCGACAACTGATTTCAACACTGAACAGTTACCATGTAATCTGAAGAAGCAATGAACTCCACAGTGGAATTCTGAACTTCTGGTCGTTTATGAGGTTCTCCGTACGATCGGGTGAGGGGGTTATACATGAATTCCTCAGGAACTAGAGAAGAGGTAGAATCCAATACAAATTTAATAACACAGCTTGTAACTAAACACACATATACATGCCTAGAAATAAACACCTTTATCACCAATATGAGGTTTACCAACAGTTCTGCAAACATTTAATGGTAAAAATGAATCCCTGAAAAAAATAAAAAGAATAAAAATGAATCCCTTAAAAGCCCTCTTTTAAAAAAGGATAAGGGCCGGGCATGGTGGCTCATGCCTGTAATCCTAGCACTCTGGGAGGCTGAGGCGGGCAGATTGTTTGAGCTCAGGAGTTCAAGACCAGCCTGAGCAAGAGCGAGACCCAGTCCCTACTAAAAATAGAAAGAAATTATATGGACAGCTAAAAATATATATATAGAAAAAATTAGCCGGGCATGGTGGCACATGCCTCTAGTCCCAGCTACTCGGGAGGCTGAGGCAGGAGGATCGCTTGAGCCCAGGAGTTTGAGGTTGCTGTGAGCTAGGCTGATACCATGGCACTCTAGCCTGGGTGACAGAGTGAGACTCTGTCTCAAAAAAAATAAATAAAATAAGATAGCAATGAGGAGAGAAACCAGCTAATGATAAAAATGTCAAAAAGTTTTGAAATTAGTATTAAAACATTGATTTCAAGAATCTGAAACTCACCATCGTTAACTCTGTAGCACAAATTGCATTTCCATCTACGCTGATCGATGAAGGACACAAAAGGGTTAATATAAGTTCGACAAGAGCGGCATCTCACGATGGTATTTGATGTTATCACCGGTAATTGCTAGGAAATAAAATAAAGATGTTGTAGCAGAAAAAAGGGGAAAACAGAACACGTGCTGCTCTGCTCCACATATAGGACAGAAACCCGAGTCGTGTTTTGTGCAGTTTTATGCTGACATGGATTAATAAAGTCCAGGGATGTGCTGAGCAACACAAGCAACTATCAAGTTTCCTCCTTCTCTTATCACAAACTATAAGATAACACTAAAGTCAGACCAAATGTAATACAAGTTACCGGTTAACAAGTAAAGCCTCGTTGGCCAAGAAAATAACGTAAGTTAGAGCTGATCAGCTGGACTCAAGAAATACCATGCGAGAGAAACAAATATCATATAAAAATGTCTTTGTTTCTGCCGACTGACTACACCTGCACGAGACTATCAGCCAGGGCTCGATAGACAGCCAGAGTCGTCCCGATGGGAGCAGAGCCGAGAAGGCCAAGCACAACGTGCCTTTGTGAAAAATACATCCCTATGCTTAGTCTGGGAAAGGAACTTTATATTCAATGCAGAAAATTTAAAAAATATGAAAAAAGATGAAGAGATCCCATAGTATGTCCCTGAATTAATCCCTGTTGTCATTTTAGGATATTTCATTCTGGCTACACATGAACATTTATATCTTTGCATTTAATTTTTTTCACCTATACTGTTTTTATTACACAACTACATATCCTTTGTAAAAAAAAAAAAAAATTCAGGAAATAAAGTTAACTGGAAATGAGAAAATAAAAAAAATTACCCAGAATTCTACATCCCAGAGATGCGATTGTTAACAATTTGGTGTATTTACTCCCAGAAGGTATCACATATGGTATCTGCATTTAGGGAAAACTCTCATCTATGTATACAGGAAATTAACTGCCTTGGTTTAGAGATTACGATTTTGATAGTATGGTAGGTCATTAAATGGTATTTACTGAATGAATAAATTCATGGCACTTATTGCGTATTATAATTATTTTACTTTCTATTCCTGGTGATCCTTTCTATAGTTCTTCGGAGGAAAGGAAGCTCCACGAGGAAGCTTCTTGACCTTCGCACCCCCAGCATCTGGCATGATACGTGGTCAATAAATATTTTTTTGGATGAATGAGAGCAGAAGAAACCCAGTAGCAGGAGGAAGGGTAGAAAACCACAGCAGTAATAAAGTGTGAGAGAGAAATGCAACTTGTTAAGTACAAATAAAACATCTCCGAATAAAATTATTTCTGAAGTTTTAAAAATTTAGTTTCCATTCAATGTACTTGCATGAAATACCAGAAGGATGTATAAAAATCCAGCAAGCCACGTATTAAACCAAATAGACTGCAGAAACCTAAAACAAGTAATGTTTTTATTCAACAGGTCTGAAGTGCTGGGCTTTCCCTTTCACAAGGTTATTGAAATTGTTAAGGAACGATCAGTTTTCCTCTCTCATTGGACACTACTGTTGGTTCTTCCTCTGGGTTTAATATCTACCTGCTATGGCCGTTCTAACTGCAAAAACTACTAATCTTTTAAAATCCAGAGCAGATTTCATCACATATGGAGAATTTCTGCCCGTGTGCCCAGAAGGAATGACTTCTCATATTGTGCACACTATCTAAATATCTCATAGAACGCGATTAACTGCATGTGTTAATACCCCACACCGTAATTATTTTTCATCTTTGTCCCTGTTAGATAAGAACTTTTGGGGGGCAAGGTCAGCGATTTAATCATCTCTCTGTCACCACTGCTTAGTGTAGGGGCCCGTCCCAAAGCCAGGTGCTCAGAAAACGTTTGCAGAGTTGAATGCGACCGAAATGATTATTTCTTAACTTCAAACAAAACAAGAGGAAGAAAATTCTACGAAAATGCAAAATCTGAGTGCCTGGTGCACAGCATACACGTCGGTACCCACAAATATTTTAAAATCTGTTACTTTACCGTCAGGTCTCGGAAGGGATGTAACAACAATCCCAAAGGAAGTTTGGCTTTGTTCAGCAAAGCCTGAGTCTGGGGGATATTCGTCAAAGTGCACCGAAATGAACTGCAAAGAACACAAACAGCGTGGGGAACGTGAGCTCTCAGGAAAAGACACTGATGTAGGCGAGACAACTGAGAACATTTAGGGGCATGAGTGACAATCATCTGGGCATGTTATCACAACTATAAATGAGCAAGGAAGGTTCTGATGAAGCAGGCGTATGTGTAATATATGTCAGAAGACCTAAATTAAGGAGGCAACATTTTCATGGTGGGAAAGCACCGCACACTCGGGAGAGGAGTTAGTTACTCCACTGTGGCCAGCCTGGAGGATGTGATGAGGGGTGAAAATACGAGTGAAAAGGCCTCCGATTTTTACTGCTTTTTTGGTAACCGATGCTATTCCTGCTCACTGTCCCTTTCCACCTGTTCACCAACCACTGTTACTACAAGACCCGTCCAAGTTGCCGTTTGTCCCTGGAACCCACCATGCTTGTCCCTGGAACCCACCCATGCTTGTCCCTGCAACACACCATGCTTGTCCCTGCAACACACCATGCTTGTCCCTGCAACACACCATGCTTGTCCCTGCAACACACCATGCTTGTCCCTGCTTCAGGACCTTCACATTTGCTCTTCGTGCCGCTTGGAACACATTTTCCCAGAGGCCACGTGGCTTTCGTCCTCTCCCTTCAGTCAGATCTCTACTCCCAAGTTTGCTCCTTGGGAAAACTGTCCAGATTCCTTAACTAAAAAGAGTCCCCCTCTATCCTCACTCCCTCCTCTGATTTATTTTTTCTTCATTGTAACACGCTGATATTATATTCTAGCTTGACGATTCATAGTATGGCTTCCCTAATAGAATATAAGTTCTGTGACCCCACAGAACAGGAACTTTGTTTTGTTTACAACTCTATCCCCAGCACATACAAACAGTGTCTTGCACCTAACTTACAAGGCATTCAGGAAATATTTACTGAATTAATGATATTTCTTTTCTGCTTTTTTTTTTCCTTTTTTTTTTTTAAGAGAAACGGTCTCACTCTACTGCCTGGGCTGGAGTGCACTGGGGTGATGAGAGCTCACTGCAGCCTTGAAATCCTGGGGTTCAAGCAATCCTCCTGCCTCAGCCTCCTGGCTAAATTAATATCATAGTACTTTTGCTATTTTTGACAGTCATACAATGTTTTCATCAAAGCATATTACTTAAGAAAGACGATAAAACAAATACCTACTCTGGGCTACAGTTTAGTTTTTTCAGCTCTAAATTCAAGTTAGGGACAGGAGCCCAGACAGGAGTCCCGGGCAGAATATTCCTCTCCTGCGTGAGGTTCACAGGTCGCAGGCTTTCTGGCTGGGGAGCACTCTGAAGACTCAGTCCTCCCAGGCTGGAGGACAGCTGGCTCATGCCAGGGTACTGCTGGAAGAGCAATTCAAACAAAACAAAAGAACAAACATACATAAAATGGCTTATACTATTATAGAATTTCAACACACACAAAAAGCAAAGAGGCAAGAAAATTTAAATCTGGCTTGGTGATAGAATGACGCAATCAGGCAGTCAATTTAAAGCATACCTGAAAAAAACTCAAAGCAAAAATACTGAATAAGTTTAAATCTTATTGGCAAGATTAAACCTTGCAACAAAATTTCAGCAACATCAACAATTTGGTTTCCCTGAGTACAGTTCATACTGGAAAGGCAGGATAAATGCTGGTTTTCAATTGCCTGTTTTCATAATAAGGAGTCGATGCCACAGAAATGTGCAATGGAGTTCAGTGAGTTTTGCTTTGCTTATTTTTTCTATGTCTCCTATACTTTCTAGTATTATCAAGAATTCATGGCTATTTGTTAACTCAAACTCAAATTACAGTCATTCGTATGATATTCGAACTACCCAGTATTTGGCCAGTGAGGACCCTTTCAAGCCGGCCCCAGGGTCCTTCTGCTATGAACCTATTAGTGTTTGTTGGCTTCCTGGCTTTCTCACACAACACTTTGTACTCTTCCTCCTCCAAACCCAGGATTAGTCATTTGTTCAAAAAGGAATCTTGGTTCCTTCTAAGTAGGGATGGTATCTAGAAACCATAATCTGGGTGATAAATGTGCTCATGACTATTGTGCTCTTATTACTTCCAGACATTTGCGACAGGGAGAGATACAAAGTACACATTCTTACTTAGGAGAAAATAATGAGTTCACATTGATATATCTAATTCAAATTTAAGATGACGAAATTTTAATTTAACTTCTTTGATTTTATACCTGTATCTCGCTTCTCCCTTGCTAAAAATCTTGGTTCCTAATGGTAACAGCATTACTTATTTTACCCTATAGCATACTAAAATAGTTTCAAAATAACAACATCAATATTATTATAAACGTCAGATCATTAATGCTTTAAAGGATACGAACAAAGGTAAAAAGCAATAACAAAAGAAATTATAATATGACTGTATAAAATTTAAACATTTCTCCAAGGTCAAAAAGTATCATTAAAGTTAAAAATAAACGTCAAGCTAAGGAAAAACTGCAATATACATTAGACAGAAGACTTACGCTTCTTAGATATACAGAACAATGGTGAAAGAATATAAACAGGGATTTCAGTAAAGAAACACAATAATTATGAAAAAAATATTTTTGCTCATACAAAATAATTCTTGGTATACTTAGTAATATAGAGAAATAGGCAACCGTGTGCACTTTTGCTTGAACTAAAAATTGGTAATGATTTCTCCACACCTGACCAGTGACCGCTGATAACTACTGATTGCTTGGCGGCTCCATCTGTAAGTCTATTAGGCATTTTAATGTAACAGGGACAACTCACTTCCCATTCCCAGAGCTACCCCTCCCTTTGTCTTCATGACCTAATACACCACTCTCTGCCCCGCTGCTCTGCCAAAACCTAGAGTCACTCCCGAAGCTTTCCCTTCTCTTGCCAACCACAGCCAACCCATGAGCACGTCACCTTCATCCGCTCACTTTTCATTATGTCACTGATGCCACCTTAGGGACGATCATCTATTTCCTGGGTCGTGGCAAAGCTTCAATTTGCACCCTGCCTCTACTTTTGTCTTTTCCAGTCCTCCCATCTCCAATCCATTCCTCGCACAGCAGCCAAAATGATCTTCTAAACGTGTAAATTAGGTATCATTCCATTGCACAAAATCTCCAATGTCTCCCCTTTGCACGTGGGTAAAAGTGAGGCTTCTGACTGTGGTTCTTCCCGGGCTTATCTGTGTTTGCACTTAGGACCCATCTGAGTCCCCGGGGACTTGGCGGAATGGGTAAGTCCTGCAGCTTGCACGGTGACTTCAGGCGACCGAACACACAACATACCTGGGGATACTGCTGGAACCCCGAGTACGCAGGGCTGCCGGGCTGCACGCCGGCACCCAGGGGAGCCGCCGCGTTCTGGTAGCCGGGCTGGAGGGTCGGGTAGCCGTAGCCAAAAGGCTTGGGCAGCTTTGAAGGCTGAGCAGCAGTGGAGGCTGGAGTTGGAGCCGGAGCAGGGTCGGATTCGGGGGCGGGATCGGGAGCAGGGCTGCTGGCTGATGAAGAAAGCATGTCTGACAAAGGGAGAAACACACCATTATAGTCTTGACTCCTGGGTGATCCAAAACCTTTGGCATGTCCCTTTTCCTTTTTTTGCACTTTTTGTTGTGAGAAATTTGGAGCACACACAGTAGAAAGAAAAGAATAATGAACCTCATATACTATCCCTCAGCTTCTATAATGAGCAACAATTTGCTAATTGTGTTTTACATGTTGTTCTACCCCATCTTTCTTTTACAGGAGTATTTATAAGAAAACCTCGTATTTCCTATCACTTCACCAATAAAAGTACTTCAGTTGGTATTTCTAACAGACACACACATAGCTAATGGTTTTTTTTTTTTTTTAAATTCTCTCAGTAGGAATGGGGCTCAGAAGCAGAAAACATAGCAAAGCAATACAAAGGGTGCCAACCACTCTTTTTTCTAACCTGTCTTTTATCTGACCCTGCCATCTATATAAAAAGTCCATGGGCCGGGCGCAGTGGCTCACGCCTGTCATCCTAGCACTCTGGGAGGCCGAGGCAGGAGGATCGCTCAAGGTCAGGAGTTCGAGACCAGCCTGAGCAAGAGCGAGACCCTGTCTCTACTAAAAATAGAAAGAAATTATATGGACAGCTAAAAACATATATATAGAGAGAAAAAAACTAGCCGGGCATGGTGGCGCATGCCTGTAGTCCCAGCTACTCGGGAGGCTGAGGCAGGAGGATCACTTGAGCCCAGGAGTTTGAGGTTGCTGTGAGCTAGGCTGATGCCACGGCACTCTCGCCTGGGCAACACAGCAAGACTCCGTCTCAAAAAAAATAAAATAAAAATTAAAAAAAAAAAAAGGTAGTTAAAAAAAAAAAAGAGGAGGAAAATTATTCACTATTAAGTCTCTAAGCCAGCCATGGTGGCGCAAGCCTGTGATCCCAGCTACTCAGGAGGCTGAGCCGGGAGGACCATTTGAGCCCAGGACTTTGAGACCAACCTGGGCAATACGGTGAGATCCCATCTCCTTAAAAAAAAAAAAAAAAAAAAATCTTCTAGAAAGAGGAAAAAGATAAAGAACATGATAACAAAAATTTTGAAAAGTCCTTCTGCCTCCCAGAAACAAATGCAAAGTTGTTATGTGACAGTTAACACTATTAAGTTAAGACTGAGAAAAATGTAGCCTCCTGATTACATGCAATGTCTGTTCATGTTTGAAAGCAACTGAAGGTCGATAATTTCTAAAACCAACATCGAGCAAGCACAAGACAACAAATTACCTGGGTAGCTGCCTCCTTCCAACGCGTCGTAACTGTTGGGCATTGGAGAAGCGCTGCTTGTGGTGGAAGAGCTGTCCACACCTAGAGAGAAAACCAAAATACCTACTAAGTTTAAAACGACAACTTTTAGAGCAGCCTTTGGCAATTTTCACAAAGATGTTTTTCCTGAACTAGGAAAATTCCTGACTCTAGTAAAAAAGTAAAATGTTTCATGAAAGACATTTAAAAAACCACATATGAATTTCTGTTAATGAGAACGGGGGGTGAGAGTGGGAGAGAGAGAAGATGAAGCTGACGAATGGGGTAAAATTCAGTTCAGCACATGCAAGGTATCTCAGAGAAGAGAGACATCAAATACGAGAAGTAGTCAAACACATAAATACGCATTTGAGGTTGACCGAAACGTTAACATAGTCACACCTGAATGATTCCATCTACCAAATCTCATCAGTACTAGGACATTTTAAGATAATTACATTTTAATGACTTTTATAACACAGCACATCTGTATGAAGTATTAATAAAAGAGGGTCTATGGCTTTGATTGTCACCTAGCATGCTGCTAAGCTTTTCTGTGCCTCAGTTTATTCATCTGCAGGATAGAGATTAAGTAATATCTGCCGTATTTAATAAGGAAATACAAATGAAAGGCTCTAATAAGTGTTAGGCTGTGAGAATTTTTATTATGTGCGTTCATTCAAAACCTGTAAGATTAAGAGGAAAAGTTCCATGGTACTTTATGGATTCTGGTGATAGGTCACACGGACAGTAGAACATACAATATATTTCTTTCATTCATTCAACAGATATTTCATTGAGAACCTATAATTATCCTAGGTGGATACACTAGAGAATGCACTAATGAATAAAAACCACAACACACATGGGCCCTCTCTTGGGTTAGACACCTTGGGCTGTTTCTCAGCAAGACAAAACTCTGGGTACAGGTGATCCCTGGCTCTTAACACCAACATTATAACCGGGGTTCTCAACTGTGATCTAAAAAGAATAGGTGTGAATAATTATGTTTCACTGAATAATTTGGATGCCGTGAGAATCAGGCATACCGACTCAGGGCATAACAGTTAACGTCATTTGTGCAGTTACGTCGGTCTCTGTCATTTACTTGCTATGTAACTGTAGGTTAATTATGATCATCAATATTCCCTTCCGCAAAATGAGAACAAGTTTTACAATGTTCTGTGTGAGCTTTTCAATGTTCTTGTGAGGCTTTAATGAGATAGCGAATATGAAGCCGCCTATAAAATAAGAAATAGGTGGAAGACACTGATATTTGCTAAGGAACTTCTTCATGACAAATAGAAAACTGATGCACAGACATCCCATCCCTCTTACTGAAGAATGGGGGGGCAGTCACGGCTCTTTCGTTTTGTTCCTTGTATTTGTGAATTTTTAACTACAGCAGAGTGCTGATACATAAGGTCAAAAGTCCTGCAGTGACAGCATTAAAAAACAACACACCAAAACCCAAATATTCATCAAGAGATGAATGGATAAACAAAATATAGATGATATCTATACGATGGGACATTATTTAGCCATCTAAAGTAATGAAGTACTAATATATGCTCCGATGTGAATGAACCCTGAAAACTTGCCAAGTGAAAGAAGCCAGATAGAAAATGGCATGTATTGTATGATTCTATTTATATGAACTATCCAGAATTGGGAAATCTATAGAGACAGCAAGTAGACTCACGGTTGCCAGGGGATCAGGAAAGGGGAAAATGGAGAGCTACTGCTTAGTGTAGGGTTTTCTTTTGGGATGATAAAAAAATAATATTTAGTTCTATCTAGTGCAAGCTAGTTTCGTCCTTCACAAAGTTACAGAAAACTAGATAGAGCTGGTGGCTGCACAACGCTGTAAATATACTAAATGCCACTGAATTATACAGCTTAAAATAGTTATGTGAATTTTATCTCAATAAAACCAAACACTTTACCGAGACATTTCAATGGGGAATGAATAAATATTCTTTTCAACAAATGGTGCAGGAACAACTAGATATTAACATATCCACATACGGAAGAATGAAGTCGAACCCCATCCTTACATCTTCCACTACCATTAACTCAAAAGTGGATCAAAGACTTAAATGTAATTTCTGAAACTACGAAACTCTCAGACTCTAGTAGGGGTAAATCTTCATGATTGTGCGTTAGGCAATAAAATGCATAAGCAGCAGCAAAAAAAAAAAAACCAGATAAACTGGACTTCATCAAAATTAAAACCTGTCCTCCCAAGGTACCACGCCACCAAGAAAGTAAAGAGACAGCCCACGGGAGTAAATATTTGCAAATCATATATCTGATAAGGGACTTGTATCCAGAATATAGAATAAACTCTTACAACTCGACAATAAAAGGACAGTCGAATTAAAAATGGGCAAAAGATTTAAACAGATATTTCTCTAAAGAAGGTAAACAAATGGCGGACAAGCAAATGCAAAGCTGCTCCACATGACTAGCCACTAGGAAAACGCAAGTTAAAAGGAGATATCACTTCACATCCACTAAGATGGTTATAACCAAAGAGACTGTTAAAAGCAAGTTTTGGCAAGGATGTCGAGGACTTGGAACCCTCATGGGATTACAAAATGGTGAAGTCACTTTGGAAAATAGTTTGGCAGTTTCTCAAAAGGTTAAATACGGAGTTTTGGGCCAGTAGTTCCACTTGCAAGTAATGAAAACATAAACCCACACAAAAACTTGGCGACACATGTTCATAGCAGCATTAGTCACAGGAGCCAGAAAGCGGAAACAACTCAAATGTCTACCAGCTCATGAATGAATAAAGAAAATGTGATTTATTCACATCATGTAATATCCTTCAACAATAAAAAGCTCACTGATATATGCCACAACGTAGATGAACCTTGAAAACATTATGCTAAGAAATCAGTCACAGAAACACACATCTATGACCTATTTATACGAAATGTTCAAAACAGACCAATCTAAAGCGACAGAAGGAGATTAGCAGTTGGCTAGAGCTGTGGGTAGCACGGGGAGGGTACAATGGAGAAGCGCCTGCCAAATGACACAGAGTTTCCACGTTGGGGTGATGAAAATGTTCTGGAATTACATACTAGTGATGACTGTCAAACTTTGTCAAAATACTAAAAGCAGCAAAAGAACACAATTTAAGTGGGTGAATTTTATCTCAATAAAACTGTTACTAAAAAACACCACGACATTCTCTCTAATCAAGAAAAACTCTCCCCCACCATCTTAGGTCTAGATGCCTTCCCACTGTCATCAAAGGAACTTCAAAATTTGTCCTTTTCACTCACCTGAATCTCTCACCTGTCCCTGTACTACTCTCCCTCTTTTACCTTATGATGGATGCAGTTACACCAAACTTACCGACCTTCACCCAACACACCAAATTTTCTTGTGTTTACGCGCTGCACATGTTGCTCTGTCAGCCTACATTTCCTTTCTCTGCGTGGCAAATTCCTACCTGCCCTTCAAATTTCAAATCCTTTGTGAAACCTTTCCTGTATGCCAAGGGGAAATAATTTCCTCTCCTATAAATAGGGGGGTTTTTGTCAACCCCGAATTACTGTACCTTTCAAGTTGTACTGTAATCATACATGGTGTCTGCCTCCCTGTCATTTGGCGGCCTGAGCTAGGCTACTATGTTGAAACCATGACACCAGGCAACAGACCGGCTGGCTTCAGATGAAGGAGGGAGTGGCTTTGGTGCCTGTCCCACTCCCAAACCGTAGACAGCTCCAGGCTGCCTCGGTCCCCTCACACTACAATTAGCGATAACAAATATTCCGGGATCAAATGGGGACAGAGTATGAATGTAGTACTTGGAGAGAATTTCCCCTCATTCTTTCACTGGCTCTAGGTCATCCCTTGAAAGAAAGTGGGGGGTGAAATGTGAGGAAGCAAGGACAAGAATAGATAAAAAGAAAAGCTCAGAATTCCTGAAGCTGGGGGAAATCATCAGGAAGCATTTAAGCCTTTTAAAAAAAAGGCTCCAGCTGCTCTCTCTCTAGAAGACAAGCAACACGGATCGACTGAGGCAATGTGCTTACTATGCTGTTCAACTCGAAATTAACTAGATAATCTGAGATTTTATTTTCTCATCATTTGCATAAAACGTGGAAAAAGGCCGGGCGCGGTGGCTCACGCCTGTAATCCCGGCACTCTGGGAGGCCGAGGCAGGAGGATCACTCAAGGCCAGGAGTCCAAGACCAGCCTGAGCAAGAGCGAGACCCTGGCTCTGTGAAAAATAGAAAAATTAGCCGGGTGTGGTGGCGCATGCCTGTAGTCCCAGCTATCTGGGAGGCTGAGGCAGGAGGATGGCTTGAGCCCAAGAGTTTGAGGTTGCTGTGAGCTATCACGACACCACTGCACTCTACCCAGGTGACAGAGAGAGACCCTGTCTAAAAAAAAAAAATGAAAACAAAAACAAAAATCCACCATGCAAAAAGTGTATGCCCATCACCTACTAGTTGAGAGAATGTTACTAATGTTACTAATGCTTCTCATTAGTAACGTGTTTTCTAACAATCCCTACTCCACAGGGCTGCTATTAATATTATGATTTAGCAGGTACAGCAGACATACATTAAACAGATATCAGAAAGAGACTCAGGAAATGTTCTTCATTTCCTCTCTTCCCTCTCCCTGTCCCCAAAGAATGCTACAAAGAGGCGGAAAAAACAAAACAAGAACCTCCTGATCGATAAATCCACTTTTCCCCCCTAAGATTTCAACCAAACTTTCTTTAGTACTTAACACTGCTAACCTAATAACTTCTGATTCCCAAATCTGCTAGCTGATTTTTCATCACTGTTCAATCACTGCGATGCTTAAAAAGTAGGGCATTCCAAATCTGTCCTTTGTTAGATACTTATCCCCACACCCATTTGAGCCACTTTTTTGAAACCTCTTTATATAAAAAAATTATTATAACTGGCCAGGGTTTTAAAAAATAAAACTAAAATCCCTTTTAAAGCTAGGTTTTCTTCCCCTCCCACCCCTCACTCAGAATGTCTCTTTAATTTGCAACCGGCAAAAATATCATTAAAAAACCATGGACAGGGAATACCTGGATTCTAGTAAAAATATCAATAATATAATCTTATTATTTTGCCGCATAACGAAAGAGGCCCAGGAGTAAGACAACATGTAAGTAATGCTGCAGGGACTACTGTCATAGCTCTTTACTTTCCTCCTGCTCCTGCGGTTTATGTCTCTCACTAGAGATAGACACACCTTCTTTTTTGATACCTTTCTGCAGAGAGACCTCAGTTTGAGTCCTCACTCTGCTGCTTGGCAGTTGTGCGACCACAGGCCAATGTTACTTAACATGTTCAGGCCTCAGTTAACTCATCTGTAAAACAGAGTTGAATATTCCTGCCTTGCAGGATTGTTGAGAAGAATAAACTGAGATAAGAGCACAATCTCAATGTGAGTAATGACAGCTAATCTTTTTGAGTGCGTACCATTTGCCAGATACTTACTGTTCTAAGCTCTTCACAAAAGGATACCTTCAGTCCTCAAAACAACTATATGTAATTGTTACTATTATTATTCCCATTTTACAGATGAGTAAACTGAGACTTAATGAGTTTAAGAAATTTAAGCTGGGCGTGGTGGCCCATGCCTGTAGTTCCAGCTACTCAGAAGGCTGAGGCGGAAGAATCACTTGAGCCCAGGAGTTTGACACCAGCCTGGGCAACACAGTGAGACCCTGTCTCTAAAAAAAAAAAAAAAAAAAAAAATTAGAATAGAATAAAATAAAATAAAAAACTTGCCTAAGGTCAAAAAGCTAGTAAGTGACAAAGTCAGGGTTTGAATCTAGAAAAATTTAAACAAAAACCCAGAGAGACATATTAGCTCTTTTGTGCTAGGACCGGAAGACAGTAAGTGCTCAGAAATGTTAGGTATTATTAAAGTCTAAATGCCTTGAGTTAAGAACTCAGGAATTTTTAATCTGTAATATATTAAATAAAAAAATTTGTTAAACAGGATAAGGTGATAGGAGAGAAGCCAGAAATGCTAAATCTTTCTGGTCTTCTGATTTTTTTCTACCTAAGCAAATGGAATTTTCAACAATTGTACCTTATTATAAGCAGAACAAAAATGGGAGTAATGACATTATACAAAATGACACATTTTTGAAATCTGCAAAATAAGGACCATAAGATAGAAAAGGAAGGTGTAGCTAGGATATAACTAATATATACACCATAAAAATACTTCGGGGCCTGGGAACAAGGACTCCTCAGTAAAAATAAGCACACGTTGCCATCAGATCTTGGTTTCTGAAATACCTTCCTCCACTAAAGGAGCCAGAACTCCTTGGAGAAATGGTCCATTCTGGGGTCGCAGCAGGGCGACCAATAAAACCCCAACTCATCAATATAGAAGGACTATCTGAGTTTGAAAGTCATCAAAGAATACTAAAACGAATGGGTAACAGTGTAATGAAGAACAGGGCATTTACACAGTCTCAAAGAATCTCCCCACAAATTGCTTCTTGATTTCAAGGGGAAAGTAGCAACTTCACAGTGCAGAAACATGGCAGATACTACCTTAAGCAAGTGATCAAAGTTAACCTCAACAGTATGAGATCAAAGGGACATCGTGTGTCTCAGATAGGATGAACTGAGAACACAACATTACTTTAGTGGTAATTTTGCCAAAAAAAAAAAAAATATTGCGCGATCTTAATCTAATCACGTGTAAACATCAGATAAAACCAAATTGAGGGACATTTTACAAAAAAAAACTGACCTATACTCTTTGAAAATGTCAAGGTCAAAAAAAGAGGAAGGCAGGCTAAGGAACTGTTGCAGATTGAAGGGGTTGAAATAGCCATGAAAACTAAACTCAATGCGTGATCCCATGTTGGATCCTGGACCATGAAAACAGTGATAAAAGATCTAATTGAGACAACTGTTGAGACTTGACATTGGACTGTGTTATCAGACATTATTGCATCAATGTTCAATTTCCCGATAATTGTATTGTGGTTATGAAAGACACAGTCCTAATAATTAGGAAATATATACTTAAGTATTTAGGGGTAAACTTCATGATGTTACTTTCAAATGGTACAGGAAGAAAATATATAGACAGAATCATAAAGCAAATGGGGCAAAAATGGTTTATCTGGGTAAAGTGTATATGGGAGTTTCTTTTACTCTCCTTGCAACTTTTCTGTAAGTTTGAAGTTATGTTAAAATAAAAAAATTATAAAAAATTTCAGAAAGGTAGATCGGTATGTACATATTTAGAGTTAGAAAAATTACTTCCCCCCAGCCCCCACTATTTTTACCCCCTCAAATCATGTAAGATGATTTAAATATTTAAATATGCAGAGAAAATAGAAATTTTTGGTTGAAAAATTGTTTACAGAACAAATGCTCCCATTCAATAAAAATACCAAAAGGAGAATCATGGTCATTTATAGTAAATTTCAAAGATCGTCACTTACTGGTTCAGTCTTAAACTACAGGTTGAAACATCCCTAATCTGAAAATCAATCTGAAATCTGAAAGACTTCCGGTCCCGAGCATTTCAGAAAAGGGATACTCAAACTGTATTGGAATTGATCAAGGAACTGAACTGTTTAATTTTCAGCAGGGTTCTACAAAGGCAGAAAAAGATAGGAAACAGGTTGTGACATATAACTAACAAGATAGGAACCCCTACTTCATGAAGCGGGAAAATAACTCCAAGTTCTGGGCCTTCTAAAAACATGACAAGAAGGGCCAGGAGGCCGTCACAGAAACACTGTCCTATTATTTCTCTGTCACCACTATCGAATCCACATGGCTCATTTTGATTAGACGAAAGTAGCATGCAAAGCAGAAAATAAAACGTTATTCCCCAAAGGGTGCTAGAGCAATCGTTGGCCAAAAGCTTCAGTCAGGACTCATTCTTTTGCGAGTGACATGGGAGGAAATGCATTTCTGAAAGAAGCGAGCACTCCACCATCATGAAAGATGTATTCTATTATTTACAAAATGGTCGAGGTGTCCAAAGGAGGAAAAACAAAACACACACTTGGAGTGACCCCACCTTCTATAACCCAAACCTAGTGAGTTCATCATGCTACATCTTCAAAGACACACTTTTTTTTTAAAGGCTAAGTGAGACTGTGGAAATAAAAAGAAAACTTGAGTAGGAAAAGATGGAGAACTGGTGTAAAGCTAAAGCAGACCTGCTTCCTCATCCTCCTCCTCCTCTTCCTCATCATCGGAAGTTGATGACAAGGGAGTTGGTGCGGAGCTAGCTTGATTATTAACATAGTCACCATACTGCATGCCTGCAAAGTGGAAAGCACAAACACAAGAGTCAAACCAACAAGAAAGACGAGGAATAAACTTTTGACATTGCATTAAAAGTGAGAAAGAACTCTGACATTCCAAAGCACATCCCAGCATGCACATTGATATTAGCAAATTCATTACCAAAACTAGAACCGTTAGGAAAATCTCTGCAAAGCTGTTTAGTAAAAGCAGCTTTCATATGACCTGGTTTAAGTGCGGAAAAAAGTACCATGTGTTACACTGATATTTAGAAAACTGCAGCAAAGTTCTCTGGACGTTTTCCGGAGCTCTGTACACGTTTACCTTTTTTGAACTTGGGGCCCTGGTGGTACACTCCCTTCGGCACTGTGCATTCCTGGTAGGCAGTGATCATTTCTGCCCAAGCGAATTTGCACAGTACCCGAAACACGTGTAGAAACTTGGCACCGTCCTCCCCTAATGGCACCTTGATGGTGACTCAGTTCCCATAACGGAAAAAGAATGACAGTTAAAGAAGAGAACTGTATTCAGTATAGTTCTCGGCTCACAGAAGATACTCAAGAAAAAAAAAACAAAAAAAAAACAAACTCACGATCGGTGGCCCTACAATTACAGAAAAGTCAGTTTTCTGAGACAGCCAGCGACATCAGCATTGTCCTAGTGCCTACGTGTGGGTCCGAAGTAGGCGACTGAGGCTGGTGCCCTGTGGGAGATGCCCCCAACGGGCCAGTTCTGGGGAAAAGGGACAATAACTGCTACTAGTAACTGCATGATAAAGAAGTTGATTGCGTATTTCTATTTCTTAATCTGGTAGAATCAGGACTTCAAACATTAACATCCACACGATGTCTAAGAGGGAAAATAAAAATAACCTTAATTAAAAATGAAAACACTACATAATGAAAATCCTTGCGGGAAGATCTTACAGCTCTACTTTGAAAGAAAGAAAAAAGAAAACCCAGAAACAGTGGGGGTTTTCCAGAACAGTTCACACCACTGGAAGTATAATAAAGCCCTGCCCCACCCAAGTCCCCAGGCAGTGCTCTTATGTCCTCTTCCTTGTTTTTTTCAGATGACCTTTTGGATTAGCAGGGACAAACAACTCATCTCTACAGTAAGAAAAAAAGCCACTGAAGAGCAAAATTTGAGTTTAGATGAGAAGCAAAGGTTAAACTGCAGATAAGTAAAGCTTTAATCTTCCCACTGGGACTAACAAAGTCATAGAAAAATCTGCTAGCTTTGTTGAAATATCTTTTAATAAGTAGGTAAAATAGCAGTTACCACAAATTCATCTCAGAAAGTAAAAATCACTGTAAAATAGGTTCAGGCAATACAAAAAACACACTTGATACCTTGAAAGACCAAACTCAGAGTGGCATGTTCCTCTAACAAAAGCCTAATAAAAATGAAAATTTGACTAATATTAGACTTTGAGTTAAATAAACTAGAAGTTTATGACAAAATAGGTTAATAGTAAAAAGGCTTTATAGAAAAGAAATTCTTCAATTTAAGAACTTGTTTAAAAATGGAGTACTTTCGCAAAACACAATTAGCACTGCACTTTAAAAAGCACACATATATGTAAGCATATAATAGGAAGAAACAGAAAATTCCATTTATTGTGTTGAGCTAAGCAAGGCCAATGAGTAGGAGAAAAATCAGAAGAAAATCCATTTCTTTCATGACTGAATATGCAGGTTGCTGACTGACTAACCAAAGTACAGGGCATGGTTTATATGTGTCATAAAATAGATATTTTCTTCTCTTTCTCCACAATTACTGAATGAGACCAGATTTATTTCACTTATTATTAGAAAAATAGCCAGTGCTTAATTGGAAGCAAATGAGATGGCTATATAATGATAAAAATTTTATACAGCAACTACTTAATGACAAGAACAAAGCTACGAATAAGACAGACTAGAGTAATATTATTTATTGTGGTTGTCAATGAACCATATTAACAAAATGTCACACAACATTCCTAAATTTTCATTTCCTGAAAAAAGGTACAATTTGCTTCGTGAAGAGCTTGTTTTTTTTAAATGTGTATTCATTTTGGGTATGGTGGCTTTTTTTTTTTTTTTTTTGGAGACAGAGTCTCGCTCTGTTGCCCGGGCTAGAGTGCTGTGGCATCAGCCTCGCTCACAGCAACCTCAACCTCCTGGGCTCAAGTGATCCTCCTGCCTCAGCCTCCCGAGTAGCTGGGACTACAGGCATGTGCCACCATGCCCGGCTAATTTTTCTATTTTTTAGTAGAGATGGGGTCTTGCTTGTGCTCAGGCTGGCCTTGAACTCCTGACCTCAAGCGATCCTCCTGCCTCAGCCTCCCAGAGTGCTAGGATTATAGGCATGTGCCACCATGCCTGGCTAATTTTTTCATATATATTTTTACTTGTCCAGATAATTTCTTTCTATTTTTAGTAGAGACAGGGTCTCACTCTTGCTCAGGCTGGTCTCGAACTCCTGACCTCGAGCGATCCTCCTGCCTCGCCCTCCCAGAGTGCTAGGATTATAGGCGGGAGCCACCGTGCCCAGCCATGTCCTATTTGTTTTAAAAAGTGCTAGAGATTAAAGCGTCAATATTTAACCCCTTCTCCAGCTAAGACTCTTAATATGCTCAGAATTTAGCCTACAATTGTTTTCCAAGTAAACTCTTGTTAAATGCTTGGGAATATTGATTGGACAAGAAGGTGACATTTTAGTTAATCCACGGAGGAATGGCAAGAGCTCCAGAATAATAATTACTCCATATTTAAGTGCCCTACTCTGGGTTAGGTGCAGCACATACCGACTACAGCAAGTGGGGAGTTACAGCCAGAAAGGGATGGACAGCCATGTCATCCATTCTGGGATAGGTGAACGGCTATGAGCACTTCCGGAAGTGTCTCTCTGCAGACCCTCTGTAAGAGCCAGAATCTATGCATGAGATACCTACATCAAACATATGGAGTGGTGGAATATGACATCCTCTCCCCGAGCTCAGCCTGAGCCCCCTGTAGAAATGTGCATGGAGTACCAACTACCTACCACCGCCACCATGGCTGCCACCAAATGGAGAGGGAAATTAGATTCCAATTTCCCTATCTTAACCAGCACTTCCAAGGTAGGAATCCAGTAAACTAGGAGGAAACAAACACCTTATAGAATCTAACATGATGAAGAGCGCTGCTATTACAGGGCCCCGGCTTAAACTGCCTTCCATTAAAGCACCTTCAGGCAAAACTTTCCAGTAGACCATATCCTTGGGGCTGTCTCATAGAAGATATCTTCACAGTCCCCTAGATACAGCTATACTGGGAATAAATCAAACTAACCACAAATCCCTTGTGGAGGTTAGATTTTTTTTAAATTCAGGAGTTCCGACTTTTGAACAACTATTACCTTTCCCAAGCTGGAAAGTAGGTACATACACTAGATAACTTCTCAAGGGTCCCCACAGGAGAATCATTTTAAGGGGATTAATTTTCAGGTATCATTTCCATAAGTACTCTTTCCTAAAATTTATCCTCCTAAAATTTACCCACCTAAAATAGTGCCTGTGTTCACAACAGCCTTTCTCTCACTTGGCAAAGGAAACACACAAACTTAACTCTCATCTTAAATCTTTCTAGGACACATTGATCTAATGTGTACAAACCTCTCAGTGCTCATGGGGAAGTTTCCTCCTTCTTTAAAGGATTAATCAAGGTACCCTAAATCTACAGACTTTCTTTTGCTTTGACAGGCATGTTTCAGTTAAGGATAAAATATGCTACTAATAGAAACAGAATTGGTTCTCAGTGACAGATTCTTAGTTCAGAAAAATGAAAAGTAGGATGGTAGGAGTAATGATAAATTTATTTAATTAAATAACTCTGCCTTTTGGTGGACTCCGACCACTACTGTTAAAGAACCCACTGCTTTTGAAAGAGTCTTGTGAGAATGAAGGAAAAACAAACAGAAATACTGAGCAGAGAAAGCAAGCACGACATTGTGCATGAAGGTGGGGACTGTGGATTCAGTTCCACATTCTGTCACTTATGCTGGTGTGTCCTTGGGCAAGTTATTAATCTCTCTTCTTCACCTTACATCATCTATAAAATGGGGCATTACTTCAAATGGTTGTCGTGAGGATTAAATAGATGAGTTTAATGTATCTCAAAATGCTTAGAATGGTGCTTGACGTATTAATACGTTAAACGCTAAATAAGTGTTAACTATTATCACTAAACTATAAAAACATGTTTTGTGTATATTTAATTAGCAACAATTATTCAGCTATTCTTAATACCCGTCCCTAGAGGAAGTCATTAGTAAAAAAGCCCTCCACCAATCTGACTAGTACACTCAGTCATGCTAATGTTTATAAAAACAAATAGAACATTTTCTAGGATTATCTAATTTTTCAAGATACACTGGATAAAACTCACTGATAAAAATTCTACACGATTGCTTTCAGAGTCAACGTGAGATGTACACTAAAGCATTTTACAATCTATTTGATCATAAAATACTTACAGTCAACGCTTACTTTATTATATTTTATAAAATGTTTCTACTTTCTACATCCTTTAAACAAAAAAATATTTACCCGTAAATGAACCTATTAGTACTTACTAGTATATACTCTGACATATTTTGAGGACTATTTTTGCCCATTAGGTTATGTGGCAATATCATCCATGAAATTAATGACCTACGTCACAGCTTGATGTTTTTGATAAAAACACATTTAAAGGGTATGGTAAGATATTATACTGACAAATGGTATAAAGAAATTCACAATAATTTGAATAATTGCTGATACTGGGATTGAAGGCAGAAGGTCTACACTGGGTCTTGGCTCCCCTTGGAGAGAGTCTGTAGGTTTTTAGATAAGACACCTAACCTCTCTCAGCTTCAATTTCTTCATTTATAAAAGAAAGGTGAGATGTGATATGCCTGTACCACATGGTGAGCAAGTGAGATAAAAAAAGTTAAAGGTATTTGCAAATTGTAAACTGCTACGTGAAAGTAATATTAATGTTAGCAACTATCTACAACCTGGAAAATAAAAGCTAACAACAATTTCTGACATGTAACTCAGAAGGTTAAAAAGATTAAAAACAAAACAAAGCAAAACAGAACAATATTGCTTTAACAGAACTCTTCCAATGCCATTCTAACCTACTTCATGTGTACAAGGTTTCTTGTCAATCATATGTATAAAAATGTAAACTAGGAATGAAGTTGATCCAAACCCTATCATATTCTAACAATGAATCATACACAACCCAGATACAAAGCTATGGGGGGAAAGAGAGCCCATTCATTTCACTGAAAGATATAGGTCCAATTAAAAATGTACTTTCTCATATAAATAATATCAAAATTCATGATATTTACATTGTTTTTACCAACTTTATACTAACAATAAAAATTGTAAAGATAGCTTAATCTTAAATGGCTTAATGTTAAAGGGTAACATTTAGAGATTTATGGTCATAAAAAATAAAGGACATTTTAAAATTTCAATATTCTTGTGGCAGAAAAGCACAGAATGATAGAAGAGTTTCTAGCTTTAGAATATATTACATTATCACATTCAGGGGAGGAGATATGACTTCAAAGAGAAAAGCGAAACATGTAAACTTTCCAAATGTTAAAGAAGGGCTTATTTGGGTATTTTGTGAAAAGATGATGACAGATATTACTCCAGGAAATACATTTAAAAGAATAATGTAACAACTTTGTTTTAAAATTCAACATACATATTAAAAATGACAAAATTACAACTATTAATATTTAAATTTTTGATGAAAAATTTTAGGTGTCAATCTAAAAAAAAAGTTCAAGTAGTTATGCAGTTTTTTCCAAAAATTTTTAGGGGACACGCATAATAAAAATAAAAGTTTGAAGTCTCCCCTCTAAAAACCAGTGAAAAGATGCTTAGTCAGGAGAGCAACTAAGCAAGGGTGTATCTTTGCACCTGGGAGGGAAAAAGGCTAATCTCTTTTAAGTATGAACGTTTTAGTAGTCTTACGAGGCCCACAGCACATCTGTACATATGGCGCACTGTACAAACACAAGAGATTCCAGTCATACAAACTAACAATTTGCACAACCATGTGTGGTAGCCCCGACTCACATAAACAATTAGGTTGTTTGCCTTAGATCTATCAAAGACACAGAGACCAACCTCTTACTTAAGAAAAAGGAACAATAAAAACTACAAATGTCTCCAGCATTATCTTTTCTGTTACTTAAACAAGGAGCTTATCTTTGGCAAATCAAGAGCTTGTCAACACCCAACAACAACAAAAAAATTCAGCCTTATTTTAAAGAGAGAACACAAGGCAGAGAGACCCAAGTTAAAAATCTTTTGCTCCTTTACTTATTACAACTTGTAGTCTCAGGCAAGTTTACTTAACCTCAGAATCTCACTCTTCTCATCCGTAAAACAGGGATAATACCTATGTCATAGGATTAGTATGGGAACTAATGAGATAATAAATATAAATTATCTGGTACATTTTATGTGTTCAGTAAATGGTAGCATCTTCTTTTTTCAAAATCTATTTTAAGAAAAAGAAAAAATTATGATTGTTTAGCAGGAAAGTGGTTTACAAAATAATACTCATAACAAGATGGTAGGATGGTATTTAAAGTAAGACACTCAAAAGAAAATATGATAGGAAGAAAAAAAACCAGCAGGGACAAATGTAAAGGATCAAAAACAGCAAGATATTTAAGAAATGGGAGGCAGCCATCGATATAGAAGACATAAAAAGACATCATTCATTCAGTTAGGGCGTTGGCCTACCCTTAAGATTTTTCTGTTTATGACCATCAAAACTTTCCTACGAGCCCTTCATTTCAAAGGCAAATGCTTGTAAGAACTAGATTCTGTTCCCAGTAAACCCACTGGCTTTCTGGGATTTAACAATGGACACTCTTTGGTGCTGCAGTTTGTATTCCTATAAAGCCAAATAAGAAAATTTATAATGTATAATCTGATCAATTTATAGAAAGACCTCTGTTGACCACATAAACACTCAATATATGTAAACAGTGAGATCAGCCTAAGAATTTATGATGTTTTTTCCTTTTTTGAGTTTGAGGACCTAAGGGAGAAAATTCTTCATACCCAAAATTAGAAGCTGTCATTACACAGTATACAGTCTCTAAAATATTACAGTGATTGTTCTGGAAAGACAAACTATAGATTCCTGAAAACAGTTCAGTCATCTCTGATCACATGAAAAATACAGCATATTCACCTGAAACATCAATACTTAGGAATTTTAGCCACACAGAAAGTAATCAGGAATACTGCCAAAAGAAAAGACAATGTGGAGAAACAGTCAAAACAACACATTTTATTACCTGTCACTTACTTAACACATGGAGAATATTAAACAGACACATAAACCATAGAGTCTGTCAAAGATGTAAGAGTGTGAGTTACAATTTCATTTTCACTCCTTTCATTTCTTAAATTGTGCCAAAGGTTACTTTCTATTATCAATAATGACAAGCGCTGAAATCATCAAATAGGACATGGAGAGTCACTAAATAAGGAAATCCTGGTTGCTTTACCCTACTAAAAGAAACTAAAATAACCTAAAAATAGGAACTAAATGCCCCATGACAGAGGAATGGATTAGTAAACCATAATACATCAACACGATGGATTATTAGCCATGAAAATAGCTATGAAGACTACAGATAGATGAAGAACTGTGTATATAATTTGATAAATGTCAAAGCGAACTACAAAATGGTATGTAAATTATGATTGTAACAATGTCAAGTATATAATCGAACACTGGAAGTTCATACATAGAAAAGACAATAGTTGTATCTGGATTGGGATTATAAATTACGCTTTTTCATATTTGCTATGGATTACAATTACAGTACAGTTTGACTTTTTAAACTCAGCTCTTTGAATGAGTGTGTTACGTGCGAGTATATACGTAAAAAATAATAAATTTCTCAAATACCTTTCTGTTGTGACAGCTCTGATGGCTGTGTCACTGAGGCCACAGGCTCGACTGGGTGGCTTGCCGGGGGTGGCATTCTTGCCGAGGGGACTGCAGATAAAACCGTGGGTGCTACTGGGCTGGACTTGAGAGGCAGAACATTTTGTATAACAGGACAGGATAAAGAGTCTGCAACTGAAGACAAGAAACTACTTCATCCACAGCAACAAACTTGAAATTCGTTAAAATAAGCTCAATAAACAAAATAATTAGGAATTCTTATAGAAACTTCAATCATATCACATTTGTCTAAAACACCTAGGAAAGAAGGTGCTCTACAAAGAAATGATCTTCAAAACAACTAAAAAAAATCACTCATCAAACGCTCTAATAAATTTTAATGGCAATTTTCATAAAACATCCACAAACTTACCTTCTTCAACAAAATGAACTCAGACAGCTTTTCTGTACTAATGATCTCTATTAATATTAATTATTGTACTATGCAATGGTGTCTCAGGTAAGAAGATGAATGGAGGTTATTTGATGCTGAAATAATGTGGTCTGAATTCCATAAATGCTTCTCCTATCAGCTCAGATCTCATTTTGCATTGTAAACGGCCACTTCTCATTGGCTGTTTCTAACCAAATGCTTTATTTCACATGTAACTAAGTAAAACACTGGTCTTCTGGAATAAAGTACAACTGGGTCAATGTGATGGCTCAAATTACCAAATGTCTCCTTGGGGACAGAACTGCCCCTGGTTGAGAAACACTGGTACCTCTTGATTCAAGAGTAAATCTTTTGTCTTTTTTTGATAATTAAGGTAGTTCCTTAGTTCTCAGTAGCTCCGTAGTTCCCTGTTACTTAGAACTCACTTCCTCATAGGTAACATATACAAGCTTCTCAAAAGAATACTGCTCTATGCATACAATACTATAAAGGAAACCCTATTTTAAGTAATTGTTCCTAAAAATTTTTTAGGACCTAGGAGAGATTAAATAAATTCTTAGTTAATAGTGCCACCACCACCCACTCAAGTTGTTCAAGCTAGAAATTTCAAGTCGTCTTCGATGCTTCCTTTTCCTTCATCAACTATACCACCCAATCCTTGAAGTCCTCTCTATCCTCTCTGTCTTCTGTCTAAATGAATCCCAGACCAGATCATCATTCCTCGCCTAGATAATTGTAGGAATCCCTCTCTAGCTGGTCCTCCTGCTCTCCCTTCCTTCTCCCCCAGTTGTCTATTAACACCACTCTGTTCGCAGAAGTTCTAAAACATAAATCTGATGGGGCCACTGCCTTGCTTGTAAACCTCTGATGGCTGCTGATTACACACACACGGGACCAGGCTCGTGTTTTCCCTTCATTAATTCCCCCTCACCTGTCCAATGCCACAACCCGGTAGAAAGGGAAGGTGACACAGCAGAAAGGGGACGACTGACAAAGGTCAATTCTGAAGGAAGCGAACACAAAGATGGACATCTCATTTTCTGAGCGTGAAGGAGGAATGAAGGCAGGAAATGTTACAAGTGGTGGGCACAAAGTTGAAAAAAGACGCTAAGGTTCAAGAATATCTTTAGAAAGAACTGAAGGAGGAGTGTGAGGGAGCAAAAATTACGTTATTCTCATCTCACAACTCTGCAATCGCACAAGTTTCCAAAGCTGAAAATAATCTCTTGCACTGTGCTGCGTGCACCAATCATGGGCATTTTATTCTAACTCGTATTTCTTTGTCCAGATCTCCTGCGGGGCACTTACTTCGATTTCCCTCAGGCATATCACCACCCAGAGATGACAGAAAGAATATCAACTTATCAGTGGCTGTATTTTAGTGTCTTGTGTGTAGTGGACTTTTACAGGATTATTTAGATGCTTATATTTTTACATAAGTAGCATTTTAAATGCTGCTTCTATAAAACTGTGCACCGTAAAACAGCATTAACCAGACACCACTATTTTATAAGACGCTATCAAGATGTGATTCTTATTAAGTAAGAAACGTTGAAAATAATTAATTTTAATCAAAATAATTTTCCTGGCCAAATTCTACATCTTGGCAACAAGACATTTTGCCAGTTTTTTGAATTGTGTGCTTCTCAAAACAAAGAGAAACTAAAAATAAATTAACAAAATGACTTTAAATGAATCTACAGAGTTTTGGTGCTCATCTTGCGTCAAAAATGGGTATCTTTACACCCCCGAGTCACACTCAAGATTACTTCATCTCAAACTAAAAAAGAGCTTCTATACTTGCCTAAGTTAAAAACTAATACAGCACCCAAAACATACATACTTGGACTTTTAGATAAAATAATGTGAAGTTCTAGTGCTGACTTATAATATACTAACATGCTTTTCTAAAATAAAGAAGCAAATGAGATGATATTTAAGGTCCTTTTTATTCCATGTTTTCAATGTGAATTCATCAACTGCCTAAAAAATAACCACATGCATTCATCACCATATTTTTGAGATCTGCTTAACTCAGGTTTATACTTTTGGATCTCCAACTCTACAAATTGCTTGAGGACTTTCAGTATAGCTGAAAATGAACCCAGTATCATCAAGTAATAAAAAAAGGCAATCATTTTGTCAATTATTCAAAGGTTGAACTTCACACAAAACTATTCTTAATACCTAAGATTCTCATTTTACTATGACAATATAATTTAAGAATGTCCAAAGGAATTAAGTTGCCGGTTTTTCTAGAACATTCCACTCAATGTTCCCAAACCTTGTACCTAGGCACCCAAAGGCACTGCAGCAACTCACAGGGCTCCAAGGGATGTTTTAAATTTTCAGGAAAAACACAGTGATGTATGTCACATGCCTTACCTACTACTACTACCACTACTACTAAGTTACCTGGGACACTGTGAAAAAATACTGAGACGTATCAACCGAGAAAATTTTGGAACCTCTGCAATATTCACTCTTAAAGTAGGTTTTAAAAGTAACCTCTAATTCTTTTGAAAAAGTGAAGAGCATGTCTCAGATTAACCTGAGATATATTTGTCAACTTCTGAACTACAATTAACAAGTAATTTACCAATCTAAAGGAGGAAGAAAAACCCCACTTAACACAAATGAACCTCGAAAATTATATTATGATATTCACAGTACAGTACTAAGATTAAAAGAATGAAAATATATCCCACCTCTTTGTGTAAAGGACCAATTGCCACAGTTATTCAAATGGAGAATAATTTTGTAACTATTCTTTCACTTTTTTTTAATAATAAACCTTTCCCAATTAGTTGTTTTGTTCATCAGCCAAGCGACCTATATTTCCCTGACCCATCTCAGTACAAACTGGTTCCATCCAGGGTGCCATTCTCATCTCGGAAATAAAACAGGATTTAACTGTATCTGCTTTGTCATGAAAGCCACAAAACCTTTAAGTCCGAGGGACCCTATGATGAGTTGATCTGCAAAAGAACAGTTGAAAGGAGGGAGAAGGAAACAGAATTTCTAGAAAACAGAAAGCCCTGATTCTGAGAGGGACAGAGAGTCAGGGGAAACCGACTGACCCCAGGCTATGCAACTTGAGTAGCTTTCCTCATCTGTAAAACAAAAGGACTACGGTAAAATCTGGATCTGTTTCAAAGCATCACTTAAGTCAGAAATAGATTCCCAAGATTACCCTGGTGGTTCTAGTCCGGCTCAGCCAATCGGGTTTGAAGATCACAATCTGTGGACAGCCAGATTTGGGAACTGTGACAGACATTTGAAGTTGACTCACCCGAGACCCAGTCAATGTTCTCTCTTTCTTTCTCGCCTGCCACTGCTATGGAGCCCATCAGGCTAAGGATTCCTTTTCCAGCCTGCCCTAAAGCTAGGTATGATCTTTTAAAACAGCTTTGGCGAGTGATACACGAAATGAAGTCTGCCAATGCCACCGTTCTACCCCCATCCCCTTTCCTCTCCCTCCTTTCTGCTTATAACTCTGACTGGTGTCTACAGGTCTAGAAGTATACTGTTTCTATAAAGCAACATGCTGGGGATGGCAGAGTGGAAAGAGAAAGGACATCAAGTTCATCTGGATCCATCGCATCCACTCAAACTTCTTGTTGTATGAGAAAAATACCCCCTCTTTTGCTTAAACTACTATTTGTTGCTTGTAGTTGAAAGTGTTTCGAAATGACACGGCAATGAATGAATAGATGATCTCCAATGTACAGTTGAGATCTAATACTAAAATTCTAATTTTAAATAATCGAATTGTCCAAGGAGGGATTCCTTTCCACGATATCTTTGACATATGGCTAACCACACACTGACATACAGTCAAAAGACATCACTCAGGAGGCCGGGCGTGGTGGCTCACGCCTGTCATCCTAGTACTCTGGGAGGCCGAGGCAGGAGGATCACTCGAGGTCAGGAGTTCGAGACCAGCCTGAGCAAGAGCGAGACCCCATCTCTACTAAAAATAGAAAGAAATTATATGGACAACTAAAAATATATATAGAAAAAATTAGCCGGGCATGGTGGCGCATGCCTGTAGTCCCAGCTACTCAGGAGGCTGAGGCAGGAGGATCACTTGAGCCCAGGAGTTTGAGGTTGCTGTGAGCTAGGCTGATGCCACGGCACTCTAGCCAGGGTGACAGAGTGAGACTCTGCCTCAAAAATAAATAAATAAATAAATAAATAAATAAATAAATAAATAAATAAATAAATAAATAAAAAGATAACTATTGCAAAGGCATAAAATACATCATTAAATATTGAGAACGATCCCGATCATGGCAAGGAACCAGTCCAGCCAAGGCAGATGGGTAGGTGGCTAGTTGGGAATGAATGAGGGGAGAGGATTCAGGGAGATGCTGCAAAATATCACAGTAAATAAAGCAAACACGTTGCAAAAGTGAGCTGATTTCCAATTTTTGCATTAGCCAATATCATCTTTTTTTTTTTTTTTTTTTTGAGACAGAGTCTCACTCTGTTGCCCGGGCTAGAGTGAGTGCCGTGGCGTCAGCCAAGCTCACAGCAACCTCAAACTCCTAGGCTCAAGCGATCCTCCTGCCTCAGCCTCCCAAGTAGCTGGGACTACAAGCATGCGCCACCATGCCCGGCTAATTTTTTCTATATATATATTTTAGCTGTCCAGATCATTTCTTTCTATTTTTAGTAGAGACGGGGTCTCGCTCTTGCTCAGGCTGGTCTCGAACTCCTGACCTCGAGCGATCCTCCCGCCTCGGCCTCCCAGAGTGCTGGGATGACAGGCGTGAGCCACCGCGCCCGGCCTAGGCAATATCATCTTTAACCTTCGTGTAAATAATAATAACCTGATTGGAAATGCGCTGATCTTCAACTATGTTTTGGTGAACTTTTCATTCATTCAACCTACCAGTATTTGCCGGGTTGTTGTTGGCCGTAGCCAGGGATCCCGTGTGGTTCCGGAGGAGATTGTCTTGGGTTGATGGGAGGCCCACGGCTGACCACGACAGAGTGTTGTATCCTGAAAGACTCTGCTGCTGGTGCTGCTGCTGTGATGGCGGAGGTGGAAGTGGTGATGGATGGCTGATGGCTGTATTGGGACCGGAAAATGAATGATCTGTAGCCGGCCTGACAGCTGGAGCATTCTGCGAGGTAAACACTTGCCCATATGGATCCCCGGCAGGCAGAGAGGGATAGGAGACGCTAGGATATGCAGCGCTAGAAACAGTTGACATAGCATAATGGCCACAAGTGGAGGGAAATCCCTGAGAAGCAACAGAAGAGTTGGCAGAGTACATGGCTGGACTATTGTAGTGATTCACAAAAGAGGAGTGTGGCTGGGAGGCACTCGTATGCAAATGAGATGCTGAGGACGCAGCACCTTGGAAAGACCCGGGAGTGGATCCCCCGACGTGAGGGGCAGGAGGACCCCTGCCATACAGCTGCTGTGCTCCCGGCTGTTGGTGTGCTGTGCTAGGAGGTGCCACATTCTGTGTTGGGACTGTATAGAGACCAGAGTAGTAATCGTCACGCTGGGCATCCAATGGCAATGAGGTCATTTTCCCAGGTCCTTGAGAATAATGTCCTGAGGGAGCGATATAGTTCTGATGGTGCAATCCATACCCAGATGGAACCTGCATCGGATTCTGTGCTGGTCCTGAAAAAAGAAAACGGTATTTACAGGGATGGCCAAAGATATAACTAATATTTAAACATGGTTCCCATCTAAATGGTGACCCAGTTAATTTTCTTCTCCATAATTCCAACTTACTACGGAAGATCACACTGTTACAGACCCATTGTGGCAGGCAGCCTCCAAGATGGCCCCAGTGGTCCCCACCTCTTGTTATTCACAGCCTTGTGTAGTCCTCCCGCACAATGTACCAGGACTGGTCTGTGTGACCAACGGTCTACACAGCGGAGGCGATGATGTATCACTCCCAAGATAAGCCCAGTCTTAGGCTCTGGCTGTCTTATCTCAGATCACTCAGTCTGGAGGAAGCAAGTTGCCAAGCTGTGAACAGTCCCACAGAGAAGCCCATACACTCAGGAACTGAACCCTCTGGCCAACAGCCAAAGAGAAACTGAAGCCTCCCAACACCCACACGAGTGAGCTTACAACCAGATCCTTTGAACTCAGTAGAGTCTTGAAATAACTACAGCCCAACTAACAGCTTTACTACAAACTCATGAGAGACCCTGAGCCAGAACCACCCAGCTAAGCTAAGCACAGTACATTGATGGTTTGAGAAGTTCCATTCTGGTGAGTTTAGTCTTGAAAATGAGCCACGTGGGCGACCTGAGACCAAGGTGGATAATGATGGGCTGAAAGCTGTAGTGGAAGCGAAATCCATCTTAACCTATGCGTCAAATAGCAGCAAGGTTTGACGTTACTATGCCAACAATATTGGACCATTTGAAACAAATTGGCAAGGTAAAGAAGCTGGATAGATGGCTTTTGCATGAATTAAATGAGCATCAGAAGAGAAATCAACCGGAAGCTTGTCTTTCTTTGCTGTCACGACATAAAGGAGAACCATTTCTACACCATATTGTTACGTGTGATGAAAAATGGATTCTTTTTAACAATCATAAGTGTTGGGCACAATGGTTGGATAAAGATCAAGTGCCAAAACACAGTCCAAAACTGAATATTCATCAAAAAAAGCTAGTGGTGTCTGTTTGGTGGTCGGGTGCTGGTATTATCCACTACAGCTTCGTGAAACCTGGTCAGTCCATTACAGCGGATGTCTACTGCAACCAACTGGACTCAGTGAGGAGGATGCTTGTGATTAAGCGCCAAGATTGGTCAACAGGCCAATCCTCTAGCAAGACAACGCTCAACCACATGTCACACAAACAGCACTGCTCAAACTACAGAGGCTGGACTTGGGAACTCTTTGTCATCCACCATATTCACCAGACTTTGCACCAAACTGACTCCCACTTCTTCCAGGCTTTGGACCACTTCCTGCAAGAAAAAATATTCAATTCTCAACAAGCTGTGGAAAACGCCTTTTGTGATTTCATCACCACTCGCTCTCCAGGATTCTTCACTGCTGGCATAAACAAGCTACTATTGAGGTGGCAAAACTGTGTCTATAGTTTAGGTGCATACTTGATTAACGGTACTGGTTCCTGTTTGAGGTATGAGAAACTACACTTCTGATTTTAAATCAGACATTTCATATTTAACCACCTAACAGATGACTCTAACAAATTATCTACTCACTGGTACCAATCTGAATTGAGAAATAAACAAAAGATTTTTAGCAAATAGTCTATATATCTTTTCAGTGGAGCTGCTTAGCTGGTCAGGCTGCTGATATCATGTACCAGCTAGATACAGCCTCTGATTTTCTATAAGCCTCTATGCCGTCCTCAGCAAGACTAAATCATCACAAGATCTACCCCAAGGATGTATCTATCTCATGACATAATTTCCTTTCAGAGACTAGGAAAATTGATTCTAGTCCTCCTTTAAGCAAACCTGCCATGAAAATCAAAATTTATAAAACAAGTATTTCATGGAATATCTAGTCACTGTACAAAAAAAAAAAAAATCACAGGATCTCTAAATAAATGAGTTGCTTTAGGGCACATGAAACATGATTTGGCTTGCAAAATTTCAAAGCCCTCTAACTGACCTTCCCTTCTTTATTCCATTTTCATTTCCCTCTAATTCATGACCAACGCAACCTCAGTACTTTTTAACACTCCCTACCACACAATCTTCAGGACTCTCCTTCAGTCCCGATGAAGTCCAGACTTCTCAGGACACTCCCCAACAACCTCCACCAACAGCCCCAAGGTACCTTTAAAAACTATTCTTTCATTACTCTCCCTCCCTTGCACCACTCAAAGTACATTTTTAAAATTCCTGCCCTTTGATTCACGCATTCTCACCTGACAATTCAAAGCCTGCTCATCATTTTAAACACAGCTGAAGTTCTACCTGACCTCTTTCCTTACGTTTCCGCTCCTGCTTCAACCAAAAAGAACGGCTCCCTTTTCAGAGCTCTTAGCACCATTCCCATGGGGCTTGGTGAAGGAAACACATACTCAGTGCCTACATTCCTTCCTTCCCTTACTAGGGTGGAGCGCACTCCTGGAGTGCAGAGAACACTCACATTGGCATCCCCAGAGTATCTAGCTCAAAACATCACACAAAGAGGAGCTAGAGAAATACTTGCTAAGAATTGTGAATTAAATTTATACACAACTGCCAGGATCACAAATACGCATTGCATAAAATCAGGTTCATTTTGCTTAAGATCCAAATGGATGGTACAAGAGGTAAGTGGAGGGACAAAGTTTTTAAGAGAGAGGGAATGGAATTCTGTACCCACGTCATCTGTGGATTCGTCTCAGGTCAAGCAAGAATAATAACATGCAGGAAGATCAACAGACTTGGAAGTGGGAAGATTTGTACGTTCTCTTCGGATTGCTTTCAATTTCTTAGTAAAATAAGAAGTGAGGTGACCAGTGGAGAAGGAGGTGAGAAGAGAGGATATTGAGGGTTTGGGGGAAAAGGGGAAGGGGGGGCATTGAGAATGGAGCAGGAAAATACCTACAGGACTAACTAGCACCGAGGGACCACTTAAGATAGACTGTCATAAATTTAAAGTAAAGGAAACCTCAATCAAAATAGGGTTATTCCAACATTAAAGAGCCATTTCATAGGGAAAAATTTTTACATAAAAAGGTTACCAGCCCTAATATAAACATGCAAGATTGGTAAGTAAAATAAACATATAGCAAAACACAAAAATATAGCAAGACACCTGAATAAGATTATAATAGTCACAATTCCCATTACAACACAAGTGTGGTTTAAAAAGAAAACAAAAATGGAAGAGAAAGAGAGAAAATAAAAACAATAAACTATCTCCAATTCTACTAATCCTGAGATTTCCATAATAGCACAGTCATCCCCCCATGACATAGAAGCAACATTTTTAATATCAAAAATGGTTCAAAATTCTTTTCCTAAATCAAATTTTAATACTTCTTTTCCAAAGTCAGATTAAGAATTTTCATTATCTTAACGCAGACATCGAAGGCAGCAAAGTACAAGTTCCTCTCTCCCGCTGAGATAAATTCATACTAACTTCGACAGGTAGAAGCAGATCCAAGAATATTTTAATTCATTCGTCACTGAACTACCAAGAAGTGGGCTAATATCGAGCCAGCACGCACCCTGATAAGCATTTTAACAATCATCCTTGTTAAAATATTTCATGCTTCTGAACCAGGTGGTGAGCGGTCATAGCTCTGGACCTGTTCCCCTGTTTCACCCCTCCATGCCGGTCCCTGTCCCAGACCCCCAGACCTCATGATCCAACCACTGGAGGACTTATGCCCGGCACAGCTGGAGGATTAGGATCTTGCTCCAGTTTCAAGGCTGGTATCCATTTAGTGGTCAGTACACGCAGTACTACTTGCTGAATATTTTGAATATACTACCTCTGCCAAGAAAGTATCAATAACAGTGCTAAAATACAGATTTTTTTTTTTAACGAGCATAAAAAATTTGCATACACGCCTAAGGAGTGTGCAATTAGGAACCTTAATGACTTCAAAAATGGGGAATCCCAGACCACATCTGGATACGCTGGATTATTCGAACACGAGGCTAAGAGTTACAGAGCATTCAAAGCTCAGAGAGAAATGTTTCCTTGTTTTCTTTCTCTCCTATCTTCCCCAAACTGCAAACACGCTGGGCTGGCTGTCCCAGTCACTGCTGGCAGACAAAGCCTGCAAAGCCCATGTCACCATCTGGACTAGATCTCACTGCATTAAGTACAGATTATTGCTGCCACCACATCGGTGATCCTCTTTGGATGCCACAGCAATGAGTGCTAAGAGTGAGGGGCCAGAGGAAACCAACAGAGGTTGAGACTCTACTACGTGCCAGGGACTTTGCTTTTCTGCATAGAATCTCACGACAATTCTGTGAAGTAAGTATCACTATCACTTTCTCTCGGCAAATAAACAGGGCCATGAAAGCTCCCCAATTCATACACATTCAAACAGTTGTTAAGTACAGAAAAAGCCAGGCCTCGCTGCTGGTTCCAAAGCCAGGCTTCCAGTGCATGTCACAATACTCGCTTCTCAGAAATATTAGGAAAAACAAGCTAAGACTTGGCCACTACTCCCTCTCTGAACCTCATGCTGCTTCTCCTAAGTTCCTAGTACCAGTGGCTTTCGGCACACAATTTTAGGAAACTTGTAACGCATGAAACCTACCTTCCCGCAAGCCAGCCAGCCAGCCAGCTAAGGCAGATGATGGTCTATTAGTGGAAACCTTCTAAGAGTGGATTTGGTGGGGAAGGGAGGCTGGAAGCAGGAGAAAATCAAGACTAAAATAGTGACTGGGTCTTAAGTACACGACAGGGCTAGGGGGAGTCGGCCACACAGATTCCAGTCCTCAAAAGCAATAATGAGTAAGAGGTCAAGTTCACTTAGGCAATTGAGCGCCTACTGCATGCTGTCACTGGGAAGATGATGAAGTAAACCCTCTCTGCCCTCTCAAGAATATGGAAGGAAAGAGACTCTCATTGCTAAGCACCGTCTGGGGCCGAGTACTTTTACAATAGTAGCTCATTTAATGTAATTCTAGCAACAACTCTACAAGGCAGGGATTATTACGCCTTGAAGCTCAAAGGTGTAATTTAATTTTCTCCCACAAAAACTTGAGCTGCATCAAAGCCTGCAACCTTTTCACTAGTCCACAACTTCTGGACAATTCTGAGCATGCTAGGACTATTAGAAATCGTGCCTTCTCCAGGGCTGAAGGTAACACAACCTTCTCCAGCAAGGCGCCTACAATGAAGATACCTCCCTTCCAGGCAAGTCCACGGAAGACTGCCTCAAAAGCTGCTCAATTTCAATGTCTTCAGCATCAAATACTTCAGGGTTTGCAGATGAATTAGAAACAGGAAGTTAAATAACGTACTATTGGTGGCAATTAGTGTGGTTTATGAAAATCATTACCACTATAATCTTAGAAACCTGAGGGGGAGGGGGTTAGGTGAGGAATGAAGAGATACTGCAAATAACTAAAGCAATACATATAGCAATAAAAGATAAAAATTATACTCGGATTAAAAAAAAACCTCTTGTTTATATGTAGAGTGAATACTTTTTTAAGATCCTTGATGTGTCTATTAATCAGCTTAGAAGGAAATTCTGTATTCAGGGAGTTACATTAATACCATGGCAGTATCTTCATTTGAGGACTTGATGCTTCTGGTTAGCTATAAATGAAGACTAGATAGATATCTGAGACACAGATGTTGCTCTGATCAAAAGGAACTTAATTCAGACACACTAGGGAGATTTATATCATTTTAAATTCTGCATGTGCTCTCAGAGTTGAAGCGCTTCCTATAACTAACCAGATAGTACTGCTGAGTGAATGGTATGTTTATATATATCTTCCATAATGAATTCTAATAATTTGCATTAGTATCTCATCTTTCCCGCATTATTAATGACAATAAAAATGATAAACCTGCCAGTAGTCATGCTTGAAAATGGCAGATGGAAGAAAACACATTTTCATTTGAAAATGAACACCATGTGCTTCCTAAGAGTAAAATTAAAAAGCAGGGGCTTTTTGTTCAATCTGGGTGCCCTCCGCAAACAAAACTTTTAAAAGATCTCTTTCAATTCAAGCCAATTGGGAGCAATTTTAGAGCTACATCATCACCAGTCTATTATTTCACTCAATCCTTCTATATTTGACGACTCAGATTTGGAAGGAATCTCAAAAAGCAGAAAAGAAGTAAAAGGTGGAAAATATCCAACTAATACTTCACACGGAAATACAATAATTCTAAAAGTCCATATTATGCTCAATGAAAAACCAAAGTGTAGAAATATAACTTCAAGGAAGAAAGTTTATGAAAAAGATTTCACAGACTCAAAACAGCCAAACTGTATCTTGAAATAAGTAGAGGAAAGCATGTTAGCAGTTAAACAAGCAAGTAAGTAAAAGTGATTATGAAGACTCAGTTTCCCACCTCTTTATTCCCTACCCTTCTCAAACAATGTCAAAGTTTCTAAAAAGAAATTTATTAGTGTCTGTTAATAGAAGGACATCTGGACTTGGAATTAGAAGCAAATTGTACTTCATTTAATAAATGTTTAATGAATACCTATAACTTGCTCAGTACTGTTCTAGTTTCTAAATATACACCAATGAACAAGAGAAAGAAAAAACTATTACCTCCACAAAGCTTACACAAGAATTGGAGAAAAATGTACCCATTTAACCTTTCTGGATCTTGATTTCCTCTGTCAAATTAGGGAACTGAAGTAGGTGTTTTGCAGACTGAGTTTCAAAAACAACTAGACCTCCACCTCTCTTTTAACCATAATTGCTTAGATTTTTTTTCTGATTTCTCTATCAAGGCTTGCTCTATACACGATTTCCTTTGAAAAGACAAGTGGGTTTTTAAAAACATTTGCTAACCATTTGTAAAAGAAAAAAACAGACTTTTATCTCTCTGCTCTCACTCTGCATAGACCACTACTGTGACCGGATGTGGGGGGGTTTTATCTGTACCACGCAATTCTCTGGCAGATACCAACTGGCTGCCCTCTGATTCAGTTCAATTCTGACACCAACTACCTGAAGCTAGAGTCGGATCCCACGTTTAGAGGCTCCATGCCACCAGACTGCCCCCACTTCAGATGCCACCTACACTTCTGATCAAGAAACTATAAATCATTCTAGCGGGGTTTCTATCCTTGGGTGCGATTACTTTGCAAGGACAAGCTGAAGAAACTCAGGGAAACATGTTTACCGGTTTATTATGAACAATATTACAAAGGAGACAAATGAACAGCCAGATGAAGGAGATGCACAGGGCGAAGCACGGGGGGAGAATGGAACCACCACCCTCCCTCCACAGGTTCAGAAATTCAGAAGCTCATCAAATCCTATCGTTCAAGAGTTTTTAGAGAGCTTAATCTTCAGTCTACACCCTCCCCCACCCGCCCACCCATCATTTACCTGGAGGTTGGTGGGTAAGAGCTCAAAGTTCCAACTCTCTAATCACTTGGTGACTGGCCCCAGCCTGAGGCTATCCAGGGGATCCACCCTAACTCACCTAATTAGCATAAACTCAGAGGTGAGCAAAAGGTGCTCATTATGAACGACAAATGACATCCAGGAAATTACAAGGGTTTTAGGAGCTCACACAGGAACCCAGGACAAAGATCAAATACACTTCAAGTTACAACACACCGCTGAAGTCAGACTGACTCTAGATCCCATTCCAGTTTTACAGTTCTGTCTTCTGTGATGTTTTATACTCATATTTCTGACCTATTTCTTTTTCACCGTGTCTGGAATTCCATACAGATACATTAAAAGACAAGCTAGTTTATGTAGCACAAATCAGAAACCCAAATGACTGTTAAATCTTTCTCTATAGATGCCGATCCCATGGAGCAAAAAGGATTTTTTTTCTAAGATTAGCGAACAAAACAAAAACAGCTTTGATACTGTTCCTCTAAACTAATCCTTTACACAAAAACAAAAAAAAAACCTGACCCTAATTCTTTAATTTACGAATTCCTCAGCATGACATTGAAGGCCTTCCTGCAATCTCGTACCTTTCAACTGTTCTTTCAGCTTCAGTACCTTGGCTTTCCCAATCACCCAGCACCCTCTTGGCTGCTTAGTTTCAAAACATGCCTTGCATTTTCACATGCCCAGACTTTTTTTTGTTCATGCTGTAACCTCTGCCTAGAGATAGCCTTTCCCTCCACACCCCAACCAGTCAAATCCCTCAAGGCCAGCCACGGCGGAAGTCAAAATGCAAGTCAAGTTAGGAGAGAGGTAGAGATTCTGTCTTACACCCTAACCTTGAGTACCCCAACTGGTTAGCGTGCAACAAATGTTGAAATGATCATTGCAACATCAAAGGAAAGTAATGATTATAAACAGGAGAAATCAAGCATCGTCTATACTTGGCATCAAAACATTGATTTGTTCTGACAGATTTAACATCCTGCTAAAACTGCTCACAAATAATATTATTACAACACTGTTCACATTCAAAAACCATTATAGTTTTCGACTACAGTCAAAACCATTATAGTTTTGACCGACGACTACTGCACGTAAAGTAGGTAATATTGACAAGTATGGCTGACCCCAAGAGTATTAAGGCTAAACCATCACTTTCAAAGATTATGAAAAAAATTCAACCTCTGATTCTCAGGATGAACGATCAACTCTCTATTCGAACGGCATCAGCTGTAAAACTGAGATGTTGGCTAAACCGATTATGAAAAAATTCAACCTCTGATTCTCAGGATAAACGATCAACTTTCTATTCGAAGGGCATCCGCTGTAAAACTCAGATGTTGGCTAAACTGATGTCTAAAGCCCAGTGAATTTTCATGAGCAGATTAGATCAAACAGGTCAACCACTGGAAGGGCACCAGCATAGCTCCTCTTACCGACACAGGACAGATGTTATTCTTTTTTAATTCGATTGCTTTCCAAGGTTCTCATCTGACACACTGTATCAAGTCTATAAAGACAGTCCCCCCTCCCTGGCCCCTCTGTGCATGACCCTCCCGGACCTGCAGACCAGGCAGTGGATGTGCCAGAGACGATCGTTTTCCAGCTCAAACTCCTGCACCCCAAAAGCCTGCGACCTTAGCCTGAAAGCGACTTTCCTGTCGCCTTCCCTGGCTGCCGCCTGAATGAAGGCCTGGCCTCAGAGCAGGGCCAACCCTGGCACGTTTCTCTCTCTCTGAAAGCGGAGCCAGGAAGAACAACCAGATCTAAAGACACCCGTTTAAACCCGTTGGACACCTGCTCCCTTTCAAACCCTACGAGCAAACTCCAAACGCCCGAGCAGCGGCGGCGGCGGCGGCGACGGCGGCGACAGTGACGGCGACAATGACGGATCTCGCGGCCGCACCGGGCCCGGGTTCCAGCGACCCTTCCGCGGCACATCTGCGCCCTTTTGTGCACAAACTTGAGCACGACAAACTCAAGTTCCCTCCGGGCCGCCGGGCCCCGGGGACGCAGGCGACGTTCCCGGCACGGGAAGGGCACGGTCCCCCCCGGCCGGGTGGCGGCTCCGGCGCTCCGGGACGCGCAACCCGCGGCCACCCGGTCGCCCGGGGCAACGCGCCTGGGTCCCGGCCTGGGGATCCGGGTCGGGGGGGGGGGGGGACGCGGCTCCCGCTCTTGCGCGACCCGTCCCCGTGGCCCCGGCGTCCCCGCCCGTCCCCGTCCCCGGTGTCCCCGCGCCCGCCCGGGCCTCACCGTTCTGCTGCGGCCGCGCCGGGGCCGGGCCGGGGGACGCGGCCGCTCCGCCGAGCTTGGGCGGGACCCGGGCGGCGGCGGCCGGGCGAGGGGACCCGGCGGGGCCCGACATGGCGGCGGCGCTGCTGCTGGCGACGGCGACGGCGACTCCGCTTCGCGGGCGGAGGGAGGAGGGAGGAGGGAGGAGGGCGGGGCCGGCGCGGCGACGGAGGAAGAGGAAGGAACGCGCCGGCGTCACCGCGGGAGGCTCCGGGGCCGCGGGCAGGTCGCGCTCCGCCTCGCCCGGGTCCGCCCGTCGCCGCCGCAGCGCCCCCTGCAGGCCGGAGCCGGAGCCGGAGCCGGGCGGGCGGCCTTGGCCTTGACGTTGGCCTTGACGTTGGCCTTGGCGTTGGCCCGCGCCTGCGCCCCGAGGCCGGAGGGCCGAGCCCCGGCCCGGGAAGGGCCCGGCGTTATCGGGGGGCGACTTGCCAGCCGCGGGGGTGACGTCCGGAGCCCGGCGACAACGCCAGCCCCAGCGACCCGCGCCCCTGCTCGGAAGGGGACCCTGCAGTTTGCTTCGGGGCTTCCCCTCTTCATCCCTCCTCGCCCCCCAGGTCCCAAAGGAAACGTGGCGGTCGGGGCCCCCGGGTGCGGGGGACGCGCGAGTCCCCGGCCAAGCAGGCCAGCGCTCCCCCGCGAGGGCCACAGGGCTGGCGACGAGAATGACAAGTCGTTGTTCCCAACTTTCCCCACCCGCGTCAATCAAGTGTCTAGGGGAGAGAGCGGGACATGGAGTCAGGGAAAGGCGGAAGGCGAACTTGATCTTCCCATTTTTTTTTTTTTTTTTTTGCTCAGGGTTGGCTTGTCCCTGTCGGTGTTCGGAGAAGTCGTGGCATCCCGGAAGAACTCGGATTGTTCAGGCTGCGTTAGTGACATCCTGCCGTCCGGCGATGAGCATGCCGGCATTGCGCGCTGCAGATGGAATGTCTCAGAAACGCCGAATGCGGAGTGGGGTCGAGCAAGACGACGTTTTCTGAATGCAAAGCACGAAGTGCATCGTCGTCCTAGTATCGTCCAAAACGTCCCATGGAATTGTTGCCAAAAAAAATGAATGATGCTTGGTATTTATTTAATGCACCAAATGAACGACAAGTTAGGATGTTAGCCGTTGCATTTGTATTTTTGGATGCTGGGCATTTCGACTACGTTATGCACAACTACAATGTGCACAAAAGGGGCGAGCCCTTTTCCACGGCGTTTCCAGCTTCTCTACAGAAAACCAAGCCCCAGATGAGCAAAAAGATCACACTCTGCTTCGTCTAGGAGATCACACAATTACGGGGTTCCAGCGCCTCCCAGGAGTCCTTTGAATTTGGATTAAGGGCTGCAATTTTGTGGGTGAGGGAATAGCTGGGCAATTGGCTTTCTGCCCCTGGGATGTATTCTCGTGAGTACAGGAAGCCAATTGTCATCAGAGGTATATGGAATTAAGGGGAACCCTGTCTCTTAAGGGGACACATTGGGTCCCTGAGTTTTCATAGCTCTTCCCCACAATCCTTAGCACCTAAGCTGCTTCCCCTTGTTCACTAATTTGCCATAGAATTTTTTTCTAGCATGTTTGTGATGGTATTCGGGACACACTACCCCCAAATATGACACCTTGGCATATTAAATCTTCTGAGCTGAAGGAATTTGAGAAATGGCAGGTGCAGGAAGGATTCTGACCTTCCGCTGAAGCAGGTCATGAGAGATGTCCTCTCTGTACCTGGAGGAAAGAAGCATTCCTGTCTCTGAAGGCCTAAATGAACAGGCCTGGCTAGATTTCTCTTACTTTACCACTGTTAGCTCACACCTCTTTTTGTCCTATCACATTTTTCCATGACTCTCTACTCTTCATCACACCTAGAATAAAAACATCGAGGTTTAACTCGGGTTTCCTCAGGTCTTCATTTCCTTACGAAGGCTCCAGTGTCGTACGGAACTTATATTAAAAAAATTTGTATGCTTTTCTTTTGTCAATCTGTCTTTTGTTACGGGGACCCCAGCTGAGAACCTAGAAGGGTAGAAGGAAAAGATATGTTTTCTCCCCTCCATTCTTTTACATGACAAATCCTACAACTTTTATAAAAATAGGTTATTTCACTCTATTGCTTTAATTTCCATTACAGCTGTCAGTGATGAAAAGGATTAAGGATTAAATGAACACTTACCAGGGACTAGGGATTGTGCTTGTAATTTTAGATATATATATATTTTTTATCAAGTCCTCAATAATTCTGTTGAATATTTTTCATGTCCCCGTTTTACTGGTGAGGAAACTAAGGCTTATAAACTTCAAGCAATCTTAGTAAAAATCATGCACTTGTGTTAATTACTAATTAATTATTAATAATTAGCAAAACCAAAGATCAAACGAAGTTCTGTTTAGTTCCACAAGCTTTGCTCTACTCCCTATAACCCACTCTACTGGGTTAATTTACATTTTTCTTCACAAAGCTATACTGACTATGATAATTGTTTTGCTTGTCAAAGTATTTCCAGTTTTACATATTTAGAATTTGTTCCAGTATTGGTTAGACTGGTGGCTCTCAAAGGTTTTGAAATGCAAATTCTTAGGCCCAACCCCAGATTCACTGAATCAGAAACTCGGGAGATGGGGTCCCAGCCACAAGCTCTCCAGAAGACTCTGATGTGCAGGAAAGTTTAGAAACACTGTTTTTGAATTGCAAAGTTAAGCTGAATTGGTTCATTCTTTCTTACTTTGGGAGATGGTGGTGCTTTCTTTTTCAAGACATCTCTCTAATCTTTTGCAAACCCATAAAAGTGGTCTTTCGTAAATTCGTGATTATAGTATCATGAATGCCAAATATTATAGTTCCTGTGTCAGCTCAGATTCTTTGACTTGCAGTGTTGAGAAAGATGCCGAGGCCTAGTCTGTGCCCAGTGGGAAAGGGCTATAATTGAAATTAATCCCTGCCATGGATGCAGAAGAGAAGTTTTTGATGAGTGTCAAATTGTGACACACATGCCATGATTTGTCATCCCCAACTTAGAACTCGTGTTCTCTATAACAGAAGTTGTGGAAACCTTGGGCAACTGATCTCTGTCTCAAGAAATGCTAGTTCTTTCTCTGTGGTAGCCTGACTTCCCATATTCCTCCGCCAAGTTTTTTATTCTCTAGTTTTAAACCACATTTGACCTTCGTAGGGCACCCTGTCTCTGTTAGTGGCATTCTCTGTTAGGTGTCCGCCTCCCCGGTACAAAGAAACACTTTTCTTCTTTCTCCTCCTTTATCTGATCTATTACAAATTTATTACATTTTTTGCAGGATAGGTGTTGGGGATACAAAGATGAATAAGACACAGTCTGTCCTCAAAGGTATGCAGGATCTTTTACATATATTCCTACAGACACACACACATATATATATATATTTTTTTTTTTTTTTGAGACAGAGTCTCACTCTGTTGCCCAGGCTAGAGTGCTGTGGCATCAGCCTAGCTCACAGCAACCTCCAACTCCTGGGCTCAAGCGATCCTCCTGCCTCAGCCTCCCGAGTAGCTGGGACTACAGGCACATGCCACTATGCCCAGCTAATTTTTTCTATATATTTTCAGTTGTCCAGCTAATTTCTTCCCATTTTTAGTAGAGCTGGGGTCTGGCTCTTGAACTCCTGACCTTGAGCGATCCTCCTGCCTCGGCCTCCCGGAGTGCTAGGATTACAGGCTTGAGCCACCGCTCCCAGCCAGAACCTTAGAAATCCTTTTACGTATGAACCGGTTCCAAAAGTTACATCATTCAGTCTCAGTATTCACAAGTCCAGAGTAAGGCACGCATTTCCAACAAACAGAAAGCTGAGACCGTCCTTTGAAGTTTTAGAACCATGCTTACTCTTCTCCTTTGCATTTTAACAAGCTTACAGGTTCTGGTTCCAAAGGGCATCTTTCCATTTACATTTGAAAGTCCATTAAGGAAAGAAATGCCCCTCCCTGATGACCCCAAGGGCACTTCTCAGCAGCTGCAGTATATTCCCACCTGCTACCACTCGTGTTCATCATGTGCAGATTAAAATGTGCCTGGCATGTCCTGCCTTCCTACAGCAACTGGACCACCTTAGTTAAACAGTGGAACCACCTCCTGATGGGTTAATGGCTGCCTGATGTTGACACTGAGCCCCTTGTCACATATTCAACAGTGTACCCATTTGTCAATTACTTTTCTTCTTACTGATTATTTTTAGTCGTAGAAAAAGGGTGAATCAGTCTGCTTGGGCTGCCATGACAAACTACCATAAACCGGGTGGCTTAAACAACAGAAATCTATGTTCTCACAGCTCTGGAGGCTGGAAGTCTGGAATCAGAGTGCCGACAGGGTCGGGTTCCGGTTGAGGGGTCTCTTCCTGGCTTCCAGAAGGCCCAGCCACCTTCTCACTGTGGGGAGGGAGTGAGAATGAGCAAGCTCTCGAGGGTCTCTTCTTGTACGGGCGCCAGTTCTATTGGATCAGGGCTCCACACTTAAGGCTTCATTTAACCTCAATTTGCTCCTTAAAACCTTCTCTCCAGTATAATCACATGCAGAGGTTAGGGCTTTGACATGGGAATTTTGGCGGCACACAGTCAGTCCACAGCCAGTGGCATTTTCAGATGGCATGATTCACTCTGTGCTCTTCAGAACTGTATTTTATTATTATTGTATTTGTTTATTGTATTATTACGATCTTTATTACTATGAGTTTCCGCTTTTATTGTCTTCCTTCAAATTGCTCTTCTTACGACCACCTTCAAAATTGTCACTGTGCTCTCACTGACATGGTGAGAAAGGGGTGACGAAGCCCCACCCTTCCCCTTTCATCTCGACTTGTTTTCTCTTCCTTGGTGGTCTGCAACGTCCGTGGGCTTCCGTCGCCATCTGGTGGACCTCGTGTAGATGTGCTCTGACTTGAGAGGATCCCGCCATGGAAGAGTGTGATTAATGAAAAGTTTTCCATTCGTGCAATTGATCCGAAAGGAATGCATGGGAATATTAAAACCAAATGGATAAAAAATATTTTATTTCTAGGCAATTAAAAAGGGTCACAATTTTTATGTGTTGGATTACCGACTAGGGCAATACGCAACCAAAGAAATTAAAATCTTCTTTAATTCTGGTAGCATCCTTCAACTCCACACCCCATGGCGTGTGACGCTTTATGAGCAATCCCAGCACCGTGGACCAACGTAAGTGATGCTGTTTGTGCAGTGGTCTCACTAGAGTGGACAGCATGTTCTCTACCTGTATCCATTGCTATCTATAATCCCTCTTGTCCTACACCTAAAATTTCAACATTAGGAATCTACTTTTTTTCTGATAGGATTGTCCTATTTCTTTCTATTTAAAAAATTTTTTTTTCCTATTTTTTTTTTTTTTTTGAATCCTCCTGCCTCAGCCTCCCGAGTAGCTGGGACTACAGGCATGTGCCACCATGCCCGGCTAATTTTTTCTATATATATATTTTTAGCTGTCCATATAATTTCTTTCTAATTTTAGTAGAGACGGGGTCTCGCTCTTCCTCAGGCTGGTCTCGAACTCCTGACCTTGAGTGATCCTCCCGCCTCGGCCTCCCAGAGTGCTGGGATTATAGGTGTGAGCCACCACACCCGGCCTATTTTAAAATTTAGATAGAGCTTCATCTTCATTTTAACCTGAAAGTGTCACGGCAGGGATGGGTGGGAGACAGTGGGTGGCAGAGGGAAAGCAGTTGGTAGTGCTGGTCACCACGTCGTCCCAGCACGTGGCAGGATCGCGCTTGGTTGGGCCGTGGAATAAGTTTTGGTCAGTGAGTTAATGAGTTAAGATTTTGAAGGCCAGGCGCAGTGGCTCACGCCTGTAATCCCAGCACTTTGGGAGGCTGAGGCCGGAGGATCGCTTGAGGCCAGGAGTTTGAGACCAGCCTGAACAAGAGCGAGACCTTGTCTCTACAAAAGAAAAGAAAGAAAGAAAAAAGAAAGAAAGAAAAATTAGCCAGGTGTGGTAGCACGTACCTGTAGCCCCAGCCACTCCGGAAGCTGAGGCAGGAGCATGGCTTGAGCCCGGGAGTCTGAGGCTGCAGTGAGCTGTGATGACACTACTGTCCTCCAGCCGGGGTGAAAGAATGAGATCCCATCTCAAAAAAAAAAGATTTTTAAAAATCCATACGATTCTAGGCAAGTAGTTACCATTTGACAATAAGGCAGCAGAGCAGATTTCATAACATTCACCAATCTTGTGGGTTAATTTCCTCAGTCATTTTTCCATTAGTAAAAACAAATGAGACATCAAGTATACAGCATACTCAGTGTCATCCTCTCCTGTAACAAAAGCGGCATGAGATGCGATAACATATAATGAAATTATTGTTTTCATACTTGCCAGAACAGAGCCACATAAATAAACGCTGCCTTTCAAAGCTGTCAACTTGGGTAATATGCTTATTTCATCCGGGATCTAGTACACAATATACACTAGAAATCGTAAGCTTCTCCCCGGCCCCGATGCCTTCGCCTGTTGGTCACCCTCCACCAATTGCTAAGCTGCTACTTACCCAGCTATAAAGGACACTCAGCCCCATAAGGGGTAGCACCCGATGTAAATAGGGAGCAGTTCCCAGTCCACTGAGTCACATCAAACCTGACCCTGCCCTGCCTACGCTGGACTGTGAACTATTTAGATAAGGGCCAGCCCTACCGTTGTGTGGGTTTTCCTGGAAGACTCGGTTTCTTCCTTTTAACCTCTGACCTGGGTGGCTTGGTGCAGTGGACAACCTACTAGGCCACTTCTGTCTTGTTCCACCATGTCCTTTCCTCCTACCCTGCTCTACTCCCTGATTCTCAGTTACAGGGTTACTGCCAGCCGGGCTTTCGCCACACGACCCTGCAGTTGCTATTGCTATACCACTTAGAGTCCTCTTTGATCCCTTTTAGTCGTTTACCACATTTTACTACGTAACAATTATTTATATTAAACTGTTCTGTATAAATAGCTGGTATGGTTTTTGCCTCCTCATTGCCTCCTGGCTGATATGGTGAGGCACAGGGAGGAGTTGGGAATGACTCCACAAAACGCCAAAGCCATACTATAAAAGAACTAAATAATCTGACTTCATGAAAGTTAAAGACTTCCGTTTTTTGCATGACACTTTTAAGAAAACGGAGAAAGCAAGTCAGTCCAGCAAAAAATATTTGCAAGACACATATCTGACAAAGACTTGTGTACACAATATAAGAATACGTTTTCTCTTTTTCTTCTATAGTCTCTCTCAACTTATTATGGTGTCTTTTACTTTTTATTTGCTGTCATTATAAGTAAAGACAAATTAAAATTTTAATTATTAGCATGAATTCTACCATTTATCTTTATATTATATAGTACAATGTCGATTTAAATGCAAATATCAGAGCGCTTAATTCATGTGGAATTACCAAAATTACACAATTCATATTTTGTAGTTCATATGTGCATATGCATTTTGTTCCCAATAGAAGAATGCAAACGCTGCACAAAATTCACTCAACGCTTTTTTTCATTTCTTGATAGGTAGGTGCACGTTCTGCCAACATTCTACTTTCAGCTTACTAATAAATAAGGAGGGATTGAAAGAAAAAGGAACTCTGAATTCTCCTGTATTTCCTTCTCCTTCTATGTCATTTTCAGCATAAGTGGTTGGCCAATACTGCGAAGTAACATGAATAAGAAACGATGTGATAAGTTTCCTTGGCTGTTGGGATTTCTGAGAAGGCCATTCTTTTTGCATTCGAGGCAAACTCATTTGAATGAAAAGTGTGGCTTTGGGGGCTGCTAGCCCACCCTTCCGTCATAGACCCAGCATGCTTACCTTGTGCTCACTTGGAGTCTCTCTGAAGCTCCATCTCCTCTACTGTCACCACCATCCTTGTGCAGGCCACCAGCCTCTGTCATTTGGACCACAGACATAATCATCTGACTAGTGACTAGTCTATCTGCGTCCAATTTTTCCCCTGTAATCCACTCCACCCACTGCAGCCAGAGGGATCGTCTCAATACCAAATCTAATCATGTTATCCTCAATAAAAAACCCTTTGAAGCTTTGAGCATAGGGATAACACTCCTTAATATGGCCTATAGACCCCTGCTCATTTTGCATTTACATTTCCCCCCTGATTTCAGTTTGCAGCACAGTTCATCTGACCACTAGCCATTCCTGAACACTAACGAGCCTTGCAGCTCTTTGCTTATTACCCCGTTTCTTTTGACCTTTTCCTAGAGAAGTCTTTCCGGCCTCCATCTGGCCCTTTCTTCCATTACTTAAATTCCACTCATCCTTCAGATTCAAGTTCAAATATCCCTTCCTCGGGGAAGCTCTCTCTTACCTCTCTGACAAGTTCAAATATGCTAATTATTCTTTCTCGCAGAACCACCTACCTGTCTTTGTAGCACTTACCAAGCTTACAATTTCATATTTGTTTTTGTACTTACTTGATTATTAGCTATCATTTCCAGCGTATAAATAAAGGAAAGAGAAGAAGCCTCTTCCCTACATAAATGTTTTGTTTTCTTAACGTTTATGAGAGATGGTGATTAATCCTTTATGCAGATTACTTGAGTAATGTGTCTTCCAGAACAGATCGTGTCTTTTTTTTGTTGTTGTTCACTATTATTCTGCTCCTCCCTCCATACCTAGAACCTTCCCTGATACACAGTCGGAGCTCAACAGTTAATCTTTGAATGAAACGATAGCCAAGTTGATCAGACTTTTCCTTCTTAATTCTGAAGCATTGCTGTTTTCAATGACTGCCTAAGTAGCATTGCAAATCACATATCCTCAGGATGTCTGAACACGCCTTCCTTCTTCCTTTGTCTTCAGTCTCTTCCAAATTCTCTTGCAGGATGGGTAAAATCCTCTGCCCCTTTGAGCTGGGGAGGTTGAGGCTTCACATGACCTTGTCTCTCTCCACTCACCTGTGGACCCCTTCCTTTTGTGGCTAACACTGACAGAGCCCTTGCTGAAATCCCCTCCTTTTTTTCCTTTTAGGGCCAGTCTCATAATGTTTCCAACATCTGGTACGGTTTAGAGGGACTCTGGCCTGGAAATAGAAATTCTTTCCAGACCATGATATAAATTTCTAGGAAAAGCAAATGAATGAGTATATAGCAAGAAACACCCTTTTACAAGGAAGTTGCCCCGGAAGTGGGCTGTTGTAGTAAAAGGAGGCATTTGCCTGCTACGTAGTCCCCGTAGCCTGATCATTCCTGCCCAATCTGGAATTTTCCATCGCGTTGTGTGGTTTGCTGTTCCCGGGCTCAGCAGACTGTGTGCATTTTGCTCTGTGCCTTGGCACTTGTTACCTAGCAAGTGCAAACAGCTGGGTTTCTTGCTGTTCACTCAGTGCCAAGATATTATTCCTCGTAAGACTTTCTAACTGCTTTTGCAGTTAGTAACATCGGTGACTGGGAAATCAAACATTTTATCTCGCGGTTTGTGAACTTAATGCTATTTTCCAGATGTTTTCTAGGGCTGTTCCCCCGCTATGGATTTGTAGTGGCGTTGATATTTTCTTTCCATGGCATTTTTATTCTTTTTTGAGCAGTGATATTTAATTGAGTTCGGGGAAATGTCTTTTCCAAACTTTTTGTTTCTGATGACACGCAGTTATTTTGTATCTTGTGTTACACCCACAAGCTATAGGACTTGGCCCGATAGTAGACACGACTAGACAGAAGAAGCTTTGGAAGAGCCGTTGCACTAGACTTTCACTTTCATAGAGGCTTCCAGAAACACTGATGGATTACAGGCCCAGGGCATGTCAGAGACGGGGCCATTCTTTACCCAAATCCCCTACTTATTCACAACAGAATGACTGGAGCTCATAGATGCTAAGTAATTTTACCTCGGGCCACACAGCTAGCTATTAGTAAAATCAGAACGAGGACTAGGTTTTCTAGGTACAAGGGAGAGGAAACCTTTTTTCCACGCTCCTCACCTGGAGGAGAACATGTGATTCAACTTGCCCCCTTCAGCAATGCAAGGATTCATTCATTGGCAAAAAAAGTCCCTTGACAGCAATTTGAAGATGCAGGACAAACTCCTGCTGCCAGTCTAAGGAGTTGCCCACCACTCTTTCCCAGTGAGCAGCTGGCACGGTTAGCCCTCTTCCTGCAGGCGTGCACTGGCGACATTTGTGCAGAGGGAATGACTCCATGCAAAGCCACCGTGCCAGGAAGTGCTTCCACCTCCCCACCCTCCAATCCCTCCTTTCTCCCCACGAGCTCTCTCCTACCACACAAACCCACCAAGGGCCTCTTAAAACTTTCTCCATCCATAGCAAGAGAGAGAAAACAAAGACTCAAGTTCAGTATGCTGGAACATACACATGAGGCAGAAAAATTTTGCGAGGTTGACAACAGTTTATAAATAACTCAGGGTAGATCTTGCTGACAATGGGAAGTCTACATGGGAAACGCCATCGTTAAAAAAAAAAATGTACTCTTTGAAAATGAAGGATGACAGCGTACAGACCAGACCCCCAAAAGCTTACCAGAAAGTCTCATAAAACTATAGGTGGGCTTCCATGATAGCATACACGTTTTAAACTCTGGATCTGGGCCGAAAACATCACCTGCTTTAGGTCTTCCAATAGACACTTAAGAACTACGGCATGATACAACCGACCAGCAAAACACTTTTAGGGTTTGGTTGTAATCTATAGACTGTCAACTTGGGGGTAACTGGTAAAGTCGTTTGTGGTCTCTCTTTGTTTTAATTGATGAGCTTTCTCTGCAGCCAGCTCTGCAGGAGAAACTGAGACATAGCGGCTGCTTTGTACATCCATCCAGTGCAATAAGCAGCGTCCAGAAAGCAATCCTGCTTGCTTCCTTTGCTGGAAGCCTTCCTCGTGGGCTCAGCGATGACTCATGCATGCAGGGCAGCGGGACTTGGGCTTCGAAGGCACGTCGGGCCAGAAAGGAGCCCATAGCCTGTTGCCGAAATCGGACCAGAGAGTCAGCAATGGCAAAGAGTGCCTGCAACGTGAGCTTTGAAGTCCCAGGCAAAACCCACCCCTAGGAGAATATACCTGATTAATCTTAACTTGATTTTTTTTTTTTGAGACAGAGTCTCGCTCTGTCACCCGGGCTAGAGTGAGTGCCGTGGTGTCAGCCTCGCTCACAGCAACCTCAAACTCCTGGGCTCAAGCGATCCTCCTGCCTCAGCCTCCCCAGTAGCTGGGACTACAGGCATGCGCCACCGTGCCCGGCTAATTTTTTCTATATATATTTTTAGTTGGCCAGCTAATTTCTTTCTATTTTTAGTAGAGACGGGGTCTCGCTCTTGCTCAGGCTGGTCTCGAACTCCTGAGCTCAAGCGATCCTCCCGCCTCGGCCTCCCAGAGTGCTAGGATGACAGGTGTGAGTCACTGCGCCCGGCCTTAACTTGATTATTTTTAAACACTTTGACTTCTTGTCATCCTGGCAGCACACACATACTTCGATCTGTGAGGACCTTTGTCTTGTAACATCTGCCAATCCAGGACACATTCGTGGTTAGCAGACTGTGGCTGTCCAGCCTGGCATCCCCTTGGAGGGCCACTTCTTCCCCTGCAGGCCAGGCCAGACTTCACCACACGTTTGCAGAACAAGGACCTACTGTCCCCAACGTCTGACCCACCAGCGCCACCCCCTCTGTGTTGGTTTAACTAGGCGATCACCAGCAATTAACTGAGAAATGTCTGATTAATTAAACAAGTGATTATATCACTGGACTCTACGGAAGTGACTCTGTTCTTTTTTTACCTTTTGCAAAGGACTCCATTTGGTCCCCTCCCACCTTGCACCACTCTAAGTCCTGAATATTTTCAGCAAGTCTGATTCTAGGGAAAAAAATTTTTTTTGAAGGATTGGGGAATTCCTTCCTTCCTTCTTTTCTCCCTCCCTCCCTCCCTCCTTCCTTCCTCTCTCTCTCTCTCTCTCTCTCTCTTTCTTTTCTTTCTTCCTCCTTTTTTTATTTCAGCATATTACGGGGGTACAAATGTTTAGATAACACATATTGCCTTTGCCCCACCCAAGTCAGAGCTTCAGGCATGTCCAGCCTCCAGATGGTGCACACCGCACCCATTAGGTGTGAATATACCTGTCCCCTCCTCCCCCCCCACCTGCCTGAGCCCCAGTGAATGTTATTACTATATGTGCACATAAGCATTGATCAGTTAATGCCAATTTAACGGTGAGTACATGTGGTGCTTGTTTTTCCATTCTTGGGACACTCCACTTAGTAGAATGGGCTCCAGCTCCATCCAGGGTAATACAAGAGGTGCTAGAGCACCATTGTTTTTTGACACACATGGGTTTTCCTAGTTGCTCTCTGCGGAGCTGCAGACGAATCCCGTTTGACCAGCAGATGGGGCTCTGGACACTTGAATGGTGTTTGCGTTAAGACGTTTACTTCTTGGCTAGCTCATCAGTCACCCACCTATGGTGAATGGGTGCCCCCGCGGTAACAAGAGGACTATTACGGAAATTTGGAAGACAGGTGACAGCAGAATGTTCCCTCGCCCATGGATTGGCTTCACTTGTTATCAATTGATGGCCTATCTTCTTTAATCAATGCTCACCCTCACTCCCCTGCTCCCAGCCCAGGTTAATTTATTAAGTAAATCCCAGATAATAAGATATGTATTTATCTGTAAACAAGTACATGTTTTTGAATAAACAAATTTATCAGAATATAGCTATTAGGCAAAAACTACAACATTCATTCAACATTCCGTAAACATCAATCACATTTCATAAATTGTTATGAAGAGCCATAGAAATCTAGCCCAAATTGTATAATTCTGATCTATTTAAATCCTATCATTATTCTCCTCTTGATGTGTTTACTTGTGACAAAACAGTATTACTGCCTGACTGTAACACTTCTCTTGTCTCCAGCCACTTCTATGCTTTGTTTTCTTTTTTTTTAGTTTTTATTTTATTTTCATATTAATTTCTTCTTTTTTTCATTCTTTTTTTTCCTCTTGCAACTGTCTGAGTACCAATTTTTTTTGTTTTCTTTTTTTTTTTGTTTTTATTTTATTTTCACGTTAATTTCTTTTTTTCATTCTTTTGGGCACTTCTATGCTTTGTTTTTTCTTCTTGTTTTTTCCTTTTTATTTATTTTTACTTTAGCTTATTATTTTATTTTCATGGCATAGAACAGCAAGACACTTCTATGCTTTGAAGGTTTTATGTTGCCGTAGACATAGCTGAAGGTTTTTCCGCTGTGACAATCTTGGCCAGTTCCAACAGGCTGCAAGTGAAGCGACCCTGACACTTCTCACTGAGGACACATCAATGTGGGACATGTTTGTCCGAATCGTTCATGAAGAGCGGACGGTTCACCTTTTGGGAAAACACAAACCAGCTGTCAAAAAGGCCCCGTTTGTGCAACAGTTCAGATTACAGCGGCATTGGGCAACCGAGCCCTGCAAAGGATCGTCCGCCTCGGCTGTCTGAGATGCTGGGATTTCATCACTTTGGCGCAGCTCTGCCGGGGTTGCACAGGTGGTTTGCTTACCTGGGACTGTCAGTGGCCTCTGGCCAGATATGTTTTGGGGGTACAGTGCTTGCCAGGCCATGTCCCCTTCTAACAGGGGGTAAAAATTGTGGGGTTGGTGACCATGGATAATGTTAGTTCCAAGAAGAATAATTCTTTTTTTTTTTTTTTGAGACAGAGTCTCACTTTGTCACCCGGGCTAGAGTGAGTGTCGTGGCGTCAGCCTCGCTCACAGCAACCTCCAACTCCTGGGCTCAAGCGATCCTCCTGCCTCAGCCTCCTGAGTAGCAGGGACTACAGGCATGCGCCACCATGCCCGGCTCATTTTTCTATATATATATATTTTTAGCTGTCCATATAATTTCTTTCTATTTTTAGTAGAGACGGGGTCTCGCTCTTGCTCAGGCTGGTCTCGAACTCCTGACCTCAAGCGATCCTCCCTCCTCGGCCTCCCAGAGTGCTGGGATGACAGGCGTGAGCCACCGCGCCCGGCCCCAAGAAGAATAATTCTTTCTTTTTTCTTTCTTCCTTTCTTCCTTTTTCCTTTCTACTCTTTCTTTTCTTCTTCCTTTTTTCCCTTCCCTCCCTTCCTTCCTTTCTGGAAGGCCTTCCTCCCAATGCACCCGGGCAGGGCGCTGCCAGGCTTGCAGCAGTGGGTTTTGCCAACTCTGCACCTACCTGCTGTGTAGACGGGGCAGCTTACTTAAGCACTCCCTCCCCTCCCCTGGAATCAGGGGGGATCACAGTACCCGTGTCATAGGTTGCTGGGGTATTAAATTTATTTATTCAACGTATATTTAAAAATTGCTACTAATTATCAAGTATTCTTCCGGATGCTGCAATGCAACATGCACAACATAAATTCTGGTCCCCTGGAGATCACATTCCAGAACACACACACACCCCAGATATATCTGAACGAATAAATGCATAATGTCGGGGAGTTAAGTGTTAAGAAGGAAAATGAATGAGGGCGAGGACATGGTGATTAGAGGAGTCCATGCAGCCGCCATACAGAGCCAGCGTCGCGACTGCGCGTGCGCGCGCCGACCGCCAGGGCGCGGTGCGCAGGCGCAGTGGCTCCGCCGCTCCTGGCCCCGCCGGTTCGAGCCCCGCCGGGTCCCAGCGCGGTGGCGTCTCCCCCGCCCCCCTCCTACCTGGGTGGAGGCGCCCGGAACCGGAACTCCGAGGTGACGACCCGGTGTCGCAGTGCGAGGTTCCGCCCGGAGTCCTTGCCAGGTTGCGATTTCCGGTCCGCTCAAAAAAAGGGGACTCGGCACGCGGCCCCTCCCCGGCCCTTGAGGCGACAGGCGACACCTGGAGGCCCCGGGTTGCGTCGCGCACAGGCCGGAGGACAAGCGCCCGCGTCCGCGGCGACGCCTGAGGCCTCGAGCCGAGGCCGGATTCGGCCGTGTGGAGGCCGCGTCGCGGGGCCACTAGGGCCGTCAGGATCGTTTTCCCCCCTGGATGGGCCCCAAGAGAGCCGGGCACACAGGGAGAGTTGGCCACGGGCTGGCGTCCGAGCCCGCGTCCCGAGGTCCCCCGTCGGGGCTAGGTGACAAGTGCCGCGGAAGTGGCGGCCACCGGCATCCTCGGCCGCGTCCACGCTGTCCCCTCGGCCCGGAGCCGCCTGCAGCCCCGGGCGTCCCCCGGTGAAACCCCGGCAAAACCCGGCGGCCACACGCTCCCCCAGGCGCTCGTCGTGCGTCGGCTCACTTGTCCCCGCGACAGCCTGCGCGACACGTGCTGCTTATTGTCCCCACTTCGCAGCCAAGCAACCCCAGCTGCAACCCCCTCCTTCCGCACGGACTCCCTAATCACCTAATTAATGTGCTAATTAATGGCTCTGACAGCAAGATCCCAGCGGACAAGACTGTCGCACGCCGGGGACAGGCCGGCGACACAAGCCGCGTCTACGCGGGGGGATTTAACAGAGAAAATGCAGATTCTGAAAGGCAGGGTCACAGCGGGTGGCAGGACCAGGTCTGCTCTGGGCTTGGCTGAGGACAGGTCTTTTGCTGATGACTCACCAGGATCCCCTTGTCCCCAGAGTCCCCTCCGGTCTCTGCAAGGCCTTCGCATGGGCTGAGCCCGCAACTCTCCTCTTACCTGGTTTTTCTGTTGTTGTTGGTTGTGCAGCTGCTCAGGCTTTGATGCCAGCTCAGGTGTCACTTCCAGGAAGCCCTCCCTGCCTTCACCCCCCACCCCACCCCCCAGACTAGGTGAGGGGCTTCCAGTCACCTGCTCTTAAAACGACTTGCACTTTCTCCTGTCACCCACTGCCAGTTTAATCATGTTGTCGTCTAGTTCTGTCCCTCTGGCCTCTTAGCCCCGGCCAGCCCCAAGTCCTAGGTCCTGGTTCTCCTCTCTGAGCCACTCATACCACCGGGCAGCGGTCCCCAACCGTTTTGGCACCAGGGACCAGATTCACAGCAGACGATTTTTTCCACGGCCGGGGGGGTTGAGGGGTGGTTTGGGGATGATCCCAATGTGTGACAGTTGTCGTGCCGTCAAACCTCTCTGCTAGTGATCATCTGTGTTTGCAGCTGCTCCCCAGGGCTAGTGTCACCGTCTCAGGTCCTGCTCAGATCACCAGGCATTAGATTCGCATAAGGAGCCACAACCAGGATCCCTCGTGTGCACAGTTGACAGTAGGGTTCACGGGGAGCGGCTATAGATACAGATGAAGCCTCGCTTGGTCACCTGCCACTCACCTCCCGCTGTGCAGCCTCGTTCCTAACAGGCCACACGCTGGTACCAGTCCACGGCCCGGGCGTTGGGGACCGCAGCCGTGGGGTACATCTCCCACACATACAGCCAAGTCCCCTCTGTAGGCTGTCGACACTCAAATTTCTGTCTTCATCCCGGACACCTCCCCTGACGCCGGGCCCCTGCACCCTGCATGCTGTTTGCCATCTTCATGGGGGACAGTGGAGGGTCTCAGAGGTGTTTCAGGGTTTACGCGTCCTAAACTGAGCTCCTGACCTTCCTCCCGGCCCGGCTTCCTCCCGTCCTCCCCGCCTAGGTCAGTGGCACCTCTGTCCCTCCAGTGACTAAGGCCAAACACCCCAGGGTCAAACTTAACCTCGCTTTTTCCGTCGTCCCCACTCCAGCCTGTCAGCACATCTTACTGGCTTCACCTGCAGAATCTAAACTCTTCTCCCCGCCCCACGGCCCCCAACCCTGGCCCAGCCTCTGTCCCCTCCCTCCTGGACATCCCAGCAGCCCCCGTCCCTTCCCCCACACTCTGTCCCCACCCGCAGCCAGAGGGAGCCTGGGGACACCTGAGTCAGGTCAGGGCCCTCCTGGCTCAGAGCCCTGCCCCGGCTGCACCCCACGCTGGGTAAGAGTCAGAGTTCTTGCCGCAGCCACCAAATCCCTAGTGAGCTGTCCTGTCACCTCCCTGCCCTCCTCCCCTCCTCCTTGAGTGACAAGAAACGCTACTGAGAGCCTCACCTGGATGTCCCCAGCTGGGCACACGCAAACTCAATGTGGAGGCTCTGCGAGCCTAGCAGTGTCCAACGGCCCCTCTCCTGGCACACGTGAGGCCCCTACTCTGTCACCGAGGTCCCCTCTAGTCCCCCTAGTGCCTCACTCTTCGTGCCTGAGGTCTACGCACCTAGTGATCTAGGCAACGTCCCCTCAGATCTCTGATTTAGCCCCCACCCTCCCCATCCGATGCGAACAGCGCCGTTCCCATTTGTCACCCGCTAACATACCGTCTATTTATCCAGATTTTTGTCTGTCCCCTCTGCTAGAATGTTAGCTCCCGAGGGCAGGGACCTCTGTCTTGTTCACCACTGTGTACTCACTCATAGCTGCCTACCCAGCTCCTAGAACAGTGCTCAGCACTTGGCACACCATAGGTGCTCAATAAATACCTGCGAATGAATGAAAACAGAAACAAAGCAGTCAATGCAGATGAAACTGTCAACAAACATTAGGTGTTACTGTTTTGGCCAACCCTAATGTAGGTCCAAGGTGTGGCCAGACCATGGCTTAGCTCGGGAGGAAGTGACCCTGTTTGAAGACTGGATGTGGGGCCAGGCACGGGGGCTCACGCCTGTCACCCCAGCACTCTGGGAGGCCGAGGCGGGAGGATCGCTTGAGCTCAGGAGTTCAAGACCAGCCTGAGCAAGAGCGAGACCCCGTCTCTACTAAAAAAAAAATAGAAAGAAATTAGCTGGACAACTAAAAATATATATCGAAAAAATTAGCCGGGCATGGTGGCGCTTGCCTGTAGTCCCAGCTACTCGGGAGGCTGAGGCAGGAGGATCGCTTGAGCCCAGGAGTCTGAGGTTGCTGTGAGCGAGGCTGACGCCACGGCACTCTAGCCCGGGCAACAGAGTGAGACTCTGTCTCAAAAAAAAAACCCCAAGACCCATAATTCTTATCACCTTTATTTTGTCCTAAAACCTGCCCAACTTCCTGCCAACAATGCTTTCCCTCGGTGGTCCTCACCCTTGGCTGCTCATCAGAATTAGCTTAGGAGTTGGGGCATTTAGAAAATCCCGATCCTGGGGTCCCAGACTAATCCCATCAGAATCTCGGGGGGTGAGGCCGCGGCCTCATGATTACAAAACTTCCCCAGGTGATTCCAATATGCATCTGTCTCCATTCCCTTCATTCCACCTTTTCTTTGTCTCTAATAACACGCACGAGCCTCTAGTTCTTTTTTGGAAAACAGCCCACGGTTCTGCCATGCCCACGTCTAGCCATTTCGTATGTTGTTCTTTCCTGGGCTCTGTCTAAAAGTGACAGGTTTCTGCTGTCCATCCTGTGTATTGTCAACTGGGCACCAGTGCTAAGTCCGGGACTAGGGCTGCAAGATGGCGCCGGGGAGACGGTGCCATGAAGCAACCGTCCAAGAACACAGGTGGAGCTTAAAAGGGACGCCCGGGTGGGCATGAAGAGCTGCGGCCAAGACAGACCCTGCGGGCGAGCTCGGGGGGCTCTGCTTATTCTCGGCTTGGCTAGGAAGATGGAGAATTGTCCTTCTCACTGCTTCTTTCCACTCAAACTAGTTGAGGACAGAAATCAGCCGGCCGACCAACGTGGATGCCAACGAATAGGAGGACAGGATGGGACAAGGACGCCAGGGCCGGGGTGCAGGGAGCTCCAGGTGGGGCTGGGGGTGCAGAACCACCACACCCTCGATGGTTTCCCTGCTCCTCCAGGCACAAGGCGTATTGTTTCCTCAGAGCTTCCTTTTTTGAGTTTCTGGGTTCCATTTCTGGCTAAACAAAGACACTCAAACCACCCTCTGTTCCAATTCCAAATTTTGCAGCACAGGATCTTAATGGTTTTGGGTCGGGCATTGCTTGTGACGCACAGACAATTCCTCTATGGCCCGACCAGCAGCTGATTTTGTGTGCAGTTGGCAATTCCATTTCCTTCGGATGGGGGAACAAGTTGGCTATCAAATGCACTTGTGATGACTGGGGTTATAAAGCGTGGGCTCTTCCTCCTCCATCATCTCAGTTTTACCATGATAAAATTAATCCTCATCGATCAGAGGGGATCATCGTGGTTATCTGTCAGTTCTCTGACAATGTGGCCCGCGGCCTGAGACAAGTGACGCAGGCTGGAGAACATACCATTGGGGGGACCGTCATCCATCGTAGAAAGAGAGCGCGTGGCATCATCAGCTGGTTTGTACGCACCACTGTGTGTGCACAGCTGCCACGTCAACCCAGACCTTGTCATTACACAAATTTAGATACATGGTAAATGTCTCCACAACCTACTAGTTTGGGGACGTTAAGCAAGTCATAACCTCTCTAAGGCCCAAGTGACTTATCTGGAAGATAGAGGATAAAAATAATACTTATTACCATGTGAGGGCTACACAAAATGACACACCCGAAATGCCTGGAAGATTTAATACTCACTCAAGATATCTTAACTATTATTTAGTTTTCATTATTAAGGGATCAATCTTGGTGCGTAACTCACAAGATCTGCAAAGGAGATATCGTTTGATTGATTGATTGATAGATAGATAGATAGATATTTAACATATCTGTTTAGATACAGAGATGCTCCATGGCATTATGTTAAAGGGATCTCAAATCAGGATGAATTCTCAAAAAAAATTTCTACCACCGTTTGCTACCACCCAGCAGTGCTTACCAGTAGGGGTCAAAGGCCATGGGTTCACTCTCTCTAGACCCCGGGGACAGAGTGAAAGGGGTGGGGAGAAAGCCCTTTGCCAATTGGTGACTCTCGCGGGAGGCTGGTTTAGAGATAAGCATTATCGAACGGGCTTCCCTTTGCCCTACACCTAAGGTGACGAAACTGACAGATGTCGTCACTTCCAGAAAGATCCGGAGATGACCCCCCTGTCCAGCCAACACCGCTTTCGTATAGGACAGAGCGTAAATCCAAGGCTGCACGCAGAGGAGCCCTGGATGCGTAACTCCCGTGGAGGTTGTCCTCTCTCCTCTGGCTCTAATCCTGCTAGAGATTTTGGGGGGGAGGGAGAAGGAGATCATTTTTAAATTATCTATCATGTGCTAAACACTGTACCATGGGCCGTGTGCAATGCAGCAGCCCCCCCTTATCCACATCCCAAGACCCCCCAGTGCATGCCTGAAACTGCACATAGTACCGAACCCTATATATACTATGGAACCCTATATGTACTATGGAACCCTATATATACTATGTTTTTTCCTATATATGTACACACATAGATATATACCTATGATAAGGTTTAATTTATAATATAAATTAGGCACAGTAAGAAATTAACAACAATAGCTAACAATAAATAGAACAGTTAGAACAATATACTGTAATGAAAATTATGCGGGTTTGTGTTTTACTATTTGCTGTATGTGATTTTTCCTGAATGTCTTTGATTTCTACCACCCTCACCCTTAATAGTCTCTGCAAACGAAGGGAAAACACCTCTCTGATAAATTTTTGTTGACATCATCTTTTATTTCATTACAGTCAATAAATATACTTTTATATATGCGATCATTATAAAATTCATATTTTAGGGCACTAAATCTCCAAAGTTAAGGCACCTATTATACTTCACTCTCTAATTTCTTTTTTTCTTCCTTTTTTTCCTTTCATGCTGCCCTAGTGCACTGTGCTCTCGAAATTTTCAAACACTAGAACACGAGAAGCCAAACTACCGACTTAATTTTGAATCTGCAAGTTTGCATTTCGCAGAATAATTAAGTAGCTTCAGAAATCTCCAGTAGGAAATTAATAGGCCAGAGGCCGCGCTAATAATCCTGACATGGTTTGGCTATCACTTGGTTTATTCTTATCATTAATGGACCTTTTTGTTTGCAAATCTAAGCTGAGTGACAATCCTAGCGTTAGGGAGCACGATGGAGCTAACAGATGGGGACACATCCGCTCACTCCGGGCGTGCATCTTGCTTCAAACCGGTCACGTCTTGAGCCTCTTACTGAGCAGGGAATGTTTGTCTGCACGTGCGCCATTTCTCTTTTTGCTGGAACTTTCTCTGGAGTCAGCGGTGCCGCCACTGGGCAATTCCAGCTGTGCTTCCCTCGGCACCTGCAAGACAGGCACCAACCCCACCTCTAAACCAGCCGGCCTCCGTGGGACGGATTCACCAGACCACCCAGCCAACAAAAAACCACAGAAAAGCAAAGCCAAACAACACGGGTTCTTCCTTCCTAGCCCCCTAGTTAGTCTCTGCAGCAGACACTTGACATGCGACCTCGACATGAGACCTGGGACTCCAAGGTGTCAAGGAAATGCGTGCCAACTTTGCTAACTCCAAAGTGGCATTTCCTGCACTGATTTTTTTTGCAAGATCCTTTTCACCATTTGGTGAACTGGTCCTTACAGTCCTGATTCTGTCTTAGACCCGAGAGGCTGCTCTGGAACCTCAGACAGTAACCGATTCCTGTCATTGGTGACGCTGGAGGACACAGAAGCCAGAAGCCACCCCGTTGGCAGAGCACTTGCTCCCACTCAAACAGCCCGATGTTTTTCAATCGCGAGAAAGCCTTTGCTGACTGGCCTGGACGTGCAGCCGGGCTCTGGGCACTGAATGTCCCTTTATGCCTCTAAGCCACGAACAAATAACAAATTATGCAACGAAGCCTCTGGAGGTTTTGCCTTTCTGTCCCCCAACCCGAGGTGCTGTTTCTCACACCGCAGGCAGCGCGAGGAGAGAATGGAGAAGCCCCGGGCTGGGAGCACAACAAATGCAGGAACTGGGCCACTGGGTGCCAGAGGGTTCCCAGGCCCCCGCTGCCACCCGAGGCTGGCATGAAGTTCATTTCAGAACCCAACTGGCGCTTGGGAACTGATGACACTTGTACTGGGAACTGCAGGCGCTCGGGCCATTGCTACCATCTATGCTGAAGGCCCTCCTTGCAGGTCTGAGGGTTGGCTTTCTGTTTTCATTTTTCATACAGCAACGATCCTGTAAGAATGAGCCTTTGGCTTTATTCTTCTCGAACGATAGGACACGTGCTTTGCAAATTTAATTGTGCACTCCACAGTGCAACAGGAAGCACACCTGAGCTTAGCCCAGTTTTGTTCAATTGTTTGTAAAAAATTTGCATTCCTTTTCCTTAAATGCCCAAAGTTTTAAACTTCCCCTCTGCAAATAAAGTAGTCGTCCCTTACCTCTGTTTTGCATGGAGTGTTCTCAGAAATCACACTTGCAGTTTTGCCTCCCAGGGCTTCTTCTAAAACTAAATCGAGGAAGATATAATGGAGAAGACAGAAGAACATGAATATCTTTGAAAAAAAACCTTTTTGGTATCTATATGAATGACTTCAGTGAAGAATAATAGAGAGGTAAATGTCATGTGATTTAAAACGTATCGCTATTGAAATTGCTTTTAGCCCAGGCGTATTATTTTAAAAAGAAAAAGCAAAGGAAAAAATTAAAACCAAAATTGAGTGATTCAGCCCATAGCAAAAAATTATTAACCTATAGCCTATAATGTTTATTCAAAATGTTTCATGTATTTTAATGGCACAATGCTGAAATAACTACACGCTGCAGTATTTGTGGTATGCGGTCCAATGCAGACATGTAGTTTTAAAGATACTAGCTATTCTAAAGTAAAAATAAATTATAAAAACTAAACAGTGTACTATTTCAGTAAAATCTTAGGAGTTACATGACTGCAAACTGAAAATGTCAGTTTCACTAAGAGTCCACATAGGGGTTATTTTTCAGCTTTTTCTAGTTCTAAATGGAAAGTTATACATTTATTTCTGTCCTACCTCATTTCCATGGCCAGGGGGAGTTTGAGGGAATGAGAAAGGAAACATCTTAAACATCCCTGAACTGACCTGTTAGAATCCCATCGAGTTGGTCCACCATGAACTCGGCATCTTCTTCAGTGAAGCACATAGGTGGTTTTATTTTAAGCACATTTCTATGGGGTCCGTCGGCACTGAGCAGCACACGTTTTTCTTTCATCCTAATGGGTGCAGAAGATACACGTGAGCGCATTCAAATGGTGACTAAGATCATTTAAGAATGATTGAACACAGAGCGGTTAAGCATTCTGCAATCCAAGAAGGCCACATTTATAAATTGCACGTGTCTTAGATTTTCCTTTTTCAGAGAGGCAGGAGGAAGTAAAACAAGCTTTCAAGTGGGTGGGCACTTTGGAGCCGAGAGACTGAAGAGGTGGACGTGGGGTGACTTTACTTGTAGATGATGTGCTGAGCTTCGGCCGTGGCAGGGGTCCTCTGTTGACGGTCCTTCACTAAGTCAATTCCGATAAAAAGGCCAACGCCCCTGCGGGAGGTCGAGAAAGACACACATTCTAGCAAACACTGCATTGCCACAAAAAGTGACCGCTGTCCCCAGACTTCAGTTTAATTTCAAACTTCCATGCACCATGCCAAGGTAGTATTCACAGTTGTTTCTAGTGTTTGTCATCCAAGTTTCTTCTCAATTATTTAAAAAAAAGGCTTAAAAACCCTTTCATGCTATTTAGTTTCTTAGGACGATAACGAAAGTAAATGTTTACATACATCTAAGAAAAATGTCCAGCTTTTCAGGATAGCATTTTAAATAATTTTCAATAGATCGTTCAGTGTTACTTTAAGTTCCTTCTGTTTATCTTTGGGTGCTGAAATTATCCCAGCTTTATTAACAGAGAAAAAGTATAAAAGTCGGGAAAGATTTTCACCCAAATGCTAACGGTGGTGATACCTGGGTTCTGGAGTAAAAAATGATTTTTGATTTCTCTTGAGTTTTTTTTGTGTGTGTGTTTTCTGTTTTTTTTCTAGATAAGATAAAATCGTAACTATTTTCATTTTGAATGAATAACTACATGACAACTTCATGATAAACATACCTAATATCTCCTATCAAAGGGTGTTTAGCCTTCTGCTTATTCAGTAACTCAGTAAGATAATTCCCTACTTTTGTGGCATTCCCTTGAAGGCCTTCATTTTCAATTATATCCAGAACAGCCAGACCAACAGCACAAGATACCGGATTTCCTCCAAACTGCAGAAAAAAAGATAGATGAGAAAACATAACAGTTGAATGAGCAGTATTGCTTCATCCATGAGACATTATATATTGAGGATACAATTTCCATATAATTTTCCCTTATAATATTAGTTTCTCAGATTTAGAATACAGCACAATTCCATTCATTCAGGATTGAGTGAAAATTCATTCCAAATTATCTTCTGCAACACAACTTCTGCTACGTAACTTGTCTGAAGAGGTACCAGGGAATTTATTGGCTTATCCAAATAAAAAACAAGACATTAAGTTGGGAATTAAGATTTTCAGAGTGTGGTTCAGTGAGGAGATGGGCTTTCTGCCATTGAAGAGCTGGGTGAAAACAGCTAAGCAATGACATTTTCTCCAAATAATTTATGTCCTTAGAAGAGAATCTTACTTTTAGCTGCAACAATTCCTGTTTCATACTGCACAAACTACATTAATTTTTTCCAGGCTTACAGCTTATGACTTTGGGGAGTAAAACCAAGCAACTAAAATTTCCCAAAGATAAAAATTTAGTATTTCTTATGGCAGCCATACAACATTTATAGCACTGGAGTCATCTGAACGCTTTAAAAGTCTTTTGGAAACTTAAATATGATACAAAACAAAGATCATAACACCTTTAATGAAAGTACGCAAACCTCTGGAGTTTAGCAGGGCCACCATTTATCATTGGAAAAATTAAGAAGTCCATTTTAGGAAGGGGAAAGATACACAAGGGAAAATACAAGGAGCATTTTGCTAGACAGAATGAAATCTGGTTAGGTCAAAGTTTGGCTAGGCATCCTGGCGTGGTTAGCTGGCAATACTGAGCTTTGCTCTTTACTGCATTTGCAAGAAGTGTAAGAACACGCATTATGATTTTTCTCTCTTAGCATTAAAAAGTTGGAGACCGGAATTTACCGTATTGAAATACTCCATCCCAGACCTGCCGAAGGCTTCTGCAATTTCCTTGGTTGTGACCACACCCGCCATGGGGTGGCCGTTGCCCATTGGTTTTCCCATAGTGACGATGTCTGGAACGAAGTCTTCGCCGTACATCTGGAAGCTCCAGAAATGTTTCCCAACTCGGCCAAAGCCTACCTGAACTTCGTCAGCTATAAACACACCCCCTGCGCCGTGCACATACCTGAAAAGCAAAAGAGGCACTCTAATGCCTTTATAGGTCACTCAGAGTCCCCAAACCCACCCCCAAAGATACAGATTATCGAAGACAAAAAAAGTGTTGTTAACCTGAAGGCTTTAGTTGTTGCTAGAAACTTTTCAGTGCTTCAAGCCCTGTGTAGACATCATTGGTTTTGCAACATAATCAGGTAATTTCTAGATTTCATAGAGCCCATATTGTTCAAGTTTGTGCTGCTTAAAGTAAGCCATATTGCAGTATTTTAAGCAAGAAAAGGAAGACTGGAACAATTAGCTTTTAGCAGGGTTCACCTTCAGATGTTTACTAATTGCAAAGTCTTGTGCACCAGCCAGCGAGAGAGGACGGGCCAGGCTGGGAGCCGCAGCCAAGCCCTGAGACGCCCCGGCTGGGCCAGGAGCAAACCCTTTGTTTGCTGGATCTTGGAAGAGGCTGGAAGAGCGTCCGGGAGTCCCGGATGGCAGGCACTCAGGTGTGGCTATTTACCAGCTAATCTGGAAGGACTGCAGTGTTTCGGCCACCAGTGTGGCCCTACAGAACTGTCACATTGCCCTCAGTGTGACCAAGGATGCCCCCGAGTCAAGTACATACTCTGCCACTTTCTGGAAGTAGCCTGCTGGAGGGATAATTTGTCCGCCACAACTCTGCATGGATTCAGCAATAAAGGCAGCGATCTATACAAGAGAAGACGGGGGTCAACGTCCATTAGGCCCCCCTCCTATCCCCTGAGAAAGAGAATCTCTTATCGAGCAGGTTATTTTAAAAAATGGCTACGAATAGGCCCGTTGCAAATGGCAAATGGGCCATTTGATTAAACAGAAAGGAAAAGATGTCTACGTTGGAAAAGCAACGGATTTAGAACGTGAGTTATGGAAAATTCCAGGCCACCATGAGAAATAGAGGGGATGAGAGGGTGACTTCCAGTTCTCCATCATTAGTTTAAGTGCAGTGGTTTCATTAGGATGAGCTGAATAAGACTGAGGTCTCAATCAGCCTTTGATATAAACCTCTAAAAAATTAGCCAGGTTGCAAAGTCATCGCTGTGTCGCCTCTTTCCTCAGCTTGGTGAAATCATGCTTGAGGCTGGAATTTGCACCAAGGAGACAGGAGGGAGACTTGTGGCCACACACTGTCATCAGGGATCAGGGTGCTGTTTCTAGGTCTTGCCCTAATCCAGCCTTGACTCAACAGTGGGCAATTAACAAAAGGACCTACAGATGAAGTGTTCTAGGGGCTAAGAAAGTAGGAAATAGCACACTGAAGTAGGAAGAGAAAGTGCAAAAAAAGTACGAGATAAATCAAGAGAACCAAAGGTCTAGTTCAGGTTCTCAGTAACTGTATTACTTTGGGTCAAATCCTTCACTTTTCAGTTATTTAGTTTCTTAGTTGTAAAATGAGGCCGTTGGACTCAAGAGGTTTCTGCTCTACAACTCCCCAACTTTGCCAGCACATCTAATATTTAGAAGTCCCCATATTACATTTGCTCACTGCTTTCTGCAGTGCTAATATGAGAAACAGTTGAGAAATGTGAAGTCAGTCACGAAGACATGAAGACAAAAATATGTGAATTCATTGGGAAAAAGCAAAGGCTTCATTTTTATTTTAATGCCCCATCTATGCCATAAGCCAGTTTAAAGGCAAAGTATGGTCAAGTTGCATTAAAAATCCACTTAAGTAACCCCCAAATGGGCTGAGAATGGAGCATGAAGCTGAAGACTAAGAAAATGAAAAACCCGTTTTTCCTGCTCCTGAGGACTCTGGTTCTGTCTTAGAAGGCCAGGCCCAGATTGGAAGAGTATGCTTCTGCGGTGGCTTAGCCGGTGTAGACCGTCCCCAGGCTCTGTGGCTTCAGGAAGGTTGAGTTGGTTGAAGGGAAGCGCCCAGGGTCCCTCGTGGGTCTGGAAATCTGCCTTTGGTCTTGGGGCCCCATGGCTACCATATATCAAGCCCTGGGGCCATTCTCAGTTGGAATAGTTTGTCCCTGAGCTGTCACCTTTCCTAATTCTCTCTTCCTCTATCCCCCTGGACTAGACCCTGCACACCCCAAAGAGGTCAGAATTAGGCCACTAGTTCTGGAATGGGCATAGCGATTGTATTTCCAGGATAACTAAAAGCAGACAGTCTAGAGGCAGGACTGTAAATAATGCACTTTTTGAAATACGAACCAAGTAACCAGAGAAGAATAGAAAAGGAAGTTAGAGCCAATCATTTGCCATCTCTCCGGTGAATCCCAACAGTTTTGATCCATCTTACAAATGGTGTTAACAATGTTTCCAAAGCTGCAAATACAAACCTTCCTTCCACCGTTATGAGCTTCTTCGATAATTTTCTTGACTTCCTCCGCATACGCACTGGCTGGGTCTGGGTGGTCTTCTCTGTATTTTCCCCTGTAAGTATCTGGAACGGGAGCCTGAACACATCAAATCATGCGGTTTCTCATTATTTGCCTCTTTGACAAACTTTTTTTGAAAAAAGGTATTTTCCCGCAAGGGCCTGTTAGAGAGGTGATCATACGGATTTTAAGTGACTCTAGCTACTTTTGTTCGTTTTTGTTTAACATTTCTGAATTCTGTGAAGAACTGACGTCTCTGAGTTGTGAACAGGAGCTTGGATTTGCTCCCAGACTCTAATAAATCAAGACTGTATCTCTAGTCACATAAATAGCAAATTTGAAGCAACAGGTGTGATTATACTACTTGCAGATGTCAATGAATGAAAATTGTGCTAACCGTGCTTGATTTAAAATGAGCCAACACTTATCAACTGTATGACAAATCGTAATCATTCAGAAAACTAAAAAGTGCCTTAGAGTGACTGCAGATCTTAAAATATTCAAAGAAGGTATTGACAATTCTCTTAAGGAATTCTACTGATCTCAGTTATTACAAACACACCAAATGAACTTCACTGTCTCAACAACTTGATTGGTTTCTTTAGTTTACTTAAAAGCAACTGATAATCAAAGAGCAAAACAATCAAAATGATAGCTCTGAATAACATACTCTATTGCTAAACTAATATGCCTATTATAATGTTCATCAATGAACTTCAAACCATTCTGTCACTATCTAGCTCTTTGACTCTAGCAAGTCACATAACTGCTCCAGATCTTAGTTTATTTTTCATGATTTCATTTCGATGACAGTATCGGGCTGGATGATCACTAGGCATTCTTCCAGCACTAACAGTCGGATTTTAAGATTCGAAGATACTTACCACATGCACAAATTCTTTCTTGACATCTTTGCCCTTCCAAAATTTGTATGGACTGATCTCAATTAAGGATGATAGGTGACCGTGGTAAGCACTGAACAGAAAAAGCACAGTAACCAAAATCTCTCCAAGATAACCATACGGGAACTAATTTTTCACGGCAAGACTGGCCATACAATTTGTCCAATTCTTCTGATCCATGGAATAAAACACGAAGGGCCAAATATGCGTCCTCATTGACAATTTCCTTTTAGTAGGGAAAAAACCTGATTTCTTTAGATGATATTGCTAAATCAGATTGTCTAAATACGAAAAGTTATTTTCTATATCTTCATGCAAAACTTTACATGTATGCATTCTTTATATGTATTTGATAGTTGCATTCTATTAAGTTTTAAAAACAATTTTATATCATAGAATGAGCCCATGTTTCTATTTGGGGTGATTTCTAAAGAACGTCCAATTGCAAATATCGGGCAAATACTAGGTGGGAAGGAACAGAAGGTCTCTTCAAGAACTCAGATTGAGGGATGATTAAAAGGCTATGAAGTTTTTTTCAATCACTGAAAATTCAAGTGCCTATGATATTCCTTTTTCTGTTTCTTGCCTGGAGATATAACTGGGAGATTGGAAAGGAAATTATAAAAGGCCCATGAATGGATAAAGCAAAGAGGAAGAACTTGCCTGACCATTGATTAAGATATGCTACCAAGCTATAGAAATAAATGAGCGTGGTATTAGAATAAGAACAAAGATACTACTGGAACAAAGTTCAGAGACACTTCCACACAAAAATGGCAGCAAAATGGACTCCAGGTAGATTCACTCCAAGGAGTAATTATAAAGGTAGTGGAAGAAAATGCAAAACATCCTTGTGATCAGGGGGGTGGGACAGGTGTGGGAAGAGCGAGATTAACAAAACTCAGAAAACACAAACTAAAAGACAAAAATCTTCTCTATTTGATTTAATCAGAATCAAAGATTTCCACCGAAGGACACCAAACAGTAAGTTAAAAGACAGACGATAGATTGAGAAAAGACATTTGAAATATCTCAAATGAAAAGGGCCTAAACCGAATGATTCCCAACTCTGCCTGCATGTTAGAATCACTTGGCGAATCTAAAAGAAAATTAGGATTTCCTGGAATCCACCTCTAGAGATTCTCCCTTGATTGGTCTGGGTGGGGCCTTGGCGTTGGCGTTTAAAAACTCTTTCCCCAGATGAATTCAATTGCAGTCAATGTTGCAATCCTCTGATCTAGACGATACAAAGCAACAACAAACCAAGAGGAGAAAGACATACATTAAATATATTAGAATAGTCGTGTGTAGGTGAGGGAGGATGAGAATAAACGAGAACAAGAGACGCCTCGGGGATGTCCACGTCCTAATACATGTCACGTGCCGTGGCAAAGCTGGCTCTGCAGATACGATTAAATCAAGCAGTTGGAGGCGGAGAGAGCCCTGGACCATCCGGGTGGGTTCAAGGTCAAGTGCAAGAAGGTGGCAGGGGTCAGAGACAGAGAAGGGTGAGGACGGAAGCAGAGGCTGAGCGTGAAGAGATAGGAAGGAATCAAGAGCCAAGGAAGGCAGGGGGCCCAGGGAAAAGGCGAGGGACCCCCCACAAGTGCAGCCCTGTTGATGCCTTAATTTCAGCTCAGTGAGACTAGTTGGGATTTCTGAGCTACAGAGATGTAAGGGAATAAACTTGCATTGTTCAAACCCTTAATTAAGTGTGTGATAACAAACACAGCAACACTAGAAGACGAACACATTGACCATGGCACAGGGTGACAGAGCCTGCAGAAGGACACAAAACGGGGGACGTATCTAATTCCACCCTCTGCACCCGAGGTTGGCGAGGGGGACCTCGTGTCCCAGACTTACTGCTCCAGAGTGATCACGTCTTGGTGGCCTTTGAACTGCCGGGCCAGGTGCAGGGCTAAGTCATTAGCTTCGGATCTGTCGAGATAACAAGACAGGGGACAATGTGATGTCATTGCTTTTTAAAATATCTTAAAATGTTAATTACCAAAGTTGTGAGATTACATTTATTCTGAAAGGCATAAAGGAGTCAGTTGGAGGCCTCTCCTTCCCCTTCGATCTCGCCCACCCCGCGACCCCACCGTGCCCTTGCCATACAAGGTCCCCAGGTGCTTGCGGTCAAGACTGAGCTGCACAGGAGAAAGCGAATAAAAATGAAGGCGTAGTGCCCACCGCAAACGTCAGCCCGGTTCAGTCACGTCAGCGGATGAGCAGCTTTGAGGACACCAGGATGAGCCGAGTTAAGGCTGATCTAAGCACAAGGCGTAGGGACAGCCTGGGGACCATCGGCTGGCCCACCTAACTATGCTGTATTGACCCACTATTTCACTCTTTTCCTTATCTCTAAAGTGAGGATCCTCGTTTTTCATCCTGGTTCAGAGTCTAAACATACAATCCAGACACAGAGGAAGAAAATAATCATTGTTGTAATATTCACTCTCTGCCGGACACTAGGCTGAGTGTTACGTTCAGTCTCATAACAACTGTGCAAGACGAGCACTGCCATCTCCCCTTTAAGGACGAGGAAACAGCCCCAGAGAGGTGAAGGAACCAGAATGCAGTCTTCCAGCTCGTGAGAAGTAGAGCCGGGATTCAGACTGAAGCCTGTTTAACTTCAAGACTATAATTCTCTGTCCTCGATGTGCTGTCATGTCCAGTCTCTGTGGACAGTGTTGTTTGCAATGAATTTCTCTTTGCCAGTATAGAATTCGTTAGGAATGGAAGTCAAATATTATCCTTCATTTATTAATGGCAATAATGCCTGATAACAACAACAAGTTAGATTCTAAGATATCTTCTTCTTTTTATTTTTTGAGACAGTCTCGCTCTGTCACCTGGGCTAGAGTGCCGTGGCATCAGCCCAGCTCACAGCAACCTCCAACTCCTGGGCTCAAGCGATCCTCCTGCCTCAGCCTCCCGAGTAGCTGGGACTACAGGCATGGGCCACCATGCCCGGCTAATTTTTTTGTATATATATTTTTTAGTTGGCCAGATAATTTCTTTCTATTTTTAGTAGAGACGGGGTCTCACTCTTGCTCAGGCTGGTCTCGAACTCCTGACCTCGAGCGATCCACCCGCCTCGGCCTCCCAGAGCCAGGATTACAGGCGTGAGCCACCGCGCCCGGCCTAAAAATCTTAAAAAACGTTTTAGCTTGCTCAGTAGTTACTTCTTTGCTGGAATTCCTCGTGCATGCTTTGAGAGAACTGTCTCGGCCTACGGATTCCTCAGCTACTACTTACTCCAACCCCGAGGAGGTGGCTGTCATTGACCAGTTAGGTTCAGAGTCATGCAACGAGGCCGAGGAAACAGAAAGGCCCCTGATGTGTCCACACTGAGCGGACGGCCAAGGATCTCAAGCCTTTTTAGACATCTACGCCCCAGCACGAATGGAAAGGAAAGGTTTGCAAGAGAGCAGACAGTTTAGTAGAAACCGGGATGGGTAGGAAAGCTGCAAACATACCCCGAATTTGTAAAATAACAAACGGAGAGTTTCTCCGGCAGGGTCGCCGAAAGGCGCTTGGCATACTCAACAATGTTGTCGTGGAGGAATCTAGAATTCGTATTCAGCACTTCCATCTGTCTCAGGGCAGCTCTGACCACTTCCGGGTGACAATGTCCCACTAAAATTGGAGACAAAAGCCCAAGAAATTAGTTGCAATGCTAAGTGCCTGGGAGGGCAGGGGAATTAGGAAGCAAGAAAAACAAAAATAGTTGAGTTCCTTTCTCTTACACATTTTGCTGCAACTTTGGCCTGCTAGGACTGCTGTCCCCCTCGGGAAAGACACTGCAGCCAATGCAGCTCCCGAGACAAATATTAACTGTTCCAAGTCTGCCTCTTTGCATAAACATTGTCCTCAAAGCGCCACAGGGACAGGACAGTTACCATGGGCCACGTTGTTGATGCAATCCACATAGCGTTCACCTTGCTCGTCGAACATGTACTGGCCCTGGGCTCGCACGATTTTCATGGGATCCGCAGCAAAGAAAACTTTGCACGAGGGCCTAGAAAGAATCCAAGGAAACATTTTGGTCTGGTGGGACATCTCACTATTTTTCCTTCTCCGGGAAGGTCACCATCAGTGGAAAATTATGGTCACAAAAAAGACAGGGAAAACACAACCTGCGTGACATCCATTTCCTAGGAGCCTGGAACCTTCTACCTTAACCCCTCCTTCGTGACATTGCTCACGTTTCTTGGGCTTGTTAGGAAGTTCACCGTGATGTGACAACTTACTCAGAGGCCTGTGCATCAAATCTCTGACAGCTCGAATCACACAGATCCATAGCCAGTTTTCCTTTGGGACATTTTGTTCTACCAGGAAAAAAAAAAATAACCGAACTTTTCTTGGGGGGTCTTACTGTGTGTCAGAAACTGTTACGCATTTTATAAATATTATCTCATTTAATCCTCTCAACAATCCTATGAACTAGGGGTTATGATCATTCTCATTTTTATAGGGGAGGAGACCAAGGCACAGAGAAGTTAAGAAACTTGCTCAAGGCCACACAGCCAATAAGTGAGAAAAATCAGGATTTGAAAGCAGGCTGTGTTATCACAGCCCAAGGTCTCTCTCTCTGTGTCTCTCTCCCTCTTATCTAATTTATAAAGAAATAAATAGCACTAAAATCTAAATACAAATAACTTAGAGTTAAATACAATGAAGATTTTAAAGATCATTTCCATTTCTATGTATTTTGACCGGTACTTGGTCCTGTCAAACTGTCCTGTTTTCCATTCTTAAACAGTGAAATTCAATTATTCTTCTGACCCCTTCCTGCATTCTTTTGAGAATAAAAAGTCACCCATATTTTCAGTTATTTGAATGAAGGGAGTATAAATTTTAGCAACAGAAACATCGCAAGTATCTGGTCTCGGTTTTATGGTCATTTATGAACTAAAGTTGAATATAAATACATATGCACACACACACACACACACACATTTATTCTGGTGATCTTGCATATACACAACCCCACACACACACTGAAGGCAGTTCCGGTGGTAACCAGACACTTAAAATATTAAATCAACATCTAACTGTTTAGAAATTATTTTGACTATTGTGAGCAGTAGGTGCTTTCCAATTTTCAAATTGCTTCGGGTTGTGTTACACACCGCTGCTATTTTTGAATATCACCAGCTAAAATGAAAATAATATTCAGTAAGAACTTCACATTGGCTCAAAATCAGCTGTTACTTTATACCCACAAGTTAAACCCCAAAGACAACCCTTGGCAGGAAGGTGAGCTGAGAGCCGCAGACCTCACCTGGCCTTTTCAACACGCTTCGCCCTGGCCAGTCTGACCTCAGGCAAAATTCTCCACCTTCCAGCCCGTGCCTGGCCATATTCCTGCTTGTCCTGAGTTTGTTCAGCTCTGTTGGAAACCATTGGGTCTTCACTGGACTCTAACTAACTACATGGGCCCAAACACTAATAGAGTGAGTGATCAGAAAAAGTGGGGGTGATCATCTGCTAATGTGGGAGGAATCTGACCATTGTGCCCCCACTTAGGCTTGCGAGAATCCGACAAGGCCCCTAAACATCTAGAAACTTCCCTGGGTGAGGGCAGGGACCTCAGTGAGGGAAGGTGTCCAGCATTTAAGGAAAGAGGATATTAGTGCTTTTCTTTCCCGCGTTGCCCAGTTCTCTGTTAATTGCAGATTAACGTCGCAGGCAGGTGACTTTGCAGGGTGAGGGGTCGCTGACAGCCACCGTCATCATTTACTTATTTTTTTCATGTCCCTTTGCAAAAGCCAGATCCAAGACACTAACACCCTTGTTCATCCCCTCTGCTCAGCCCTGCGAAGCAGAACCTTCCTCCTACTTTGCTACAAGAGGAAATTAAAGCGACTCCACGGGGGTCGCACAGGTAATGTGACACCCAGCGAGGTGGGGGGGGCAGGTCAGTGTCGTCTGGTTGTCACATCGTCAGCGACACGGGCAGCCCTGGGGCCAGACCCGGGAGAACCCGCATTTCTAGACCCAAGCGCGGGGACCCCGCTGGGGACGGGGTGGTGGCATCCGAGGGAAGTTTCAGCTTTTCTAGAAGGTGGTTCCAGGTTTGCCTCCCCGCTGGGTTAACCCTTTACGGCTTAGTCGCCAGCGCTAGTAGTTGTCGCAGCGGCACGAAAACTATCCCGAGCTGGCAGTTTGCAAACACCCTGGACTTGGGGGGGGTGGCGGCGGCGAGGAGCCACCCGTGTCCCCCCAGCGCCCGGCCCGCCCGCGCGTGTCCCCTGTCCGCGCCCCGTGTCGCCCGCCCCGCGCGTGTCCCCTGTCCGCGCCCCGTGTCCCCCTCCCCGCGCGTGTCCCCTGTCCGCGCCCCGTGTCGTCCTCCCCGCGCGTGTCCCCTGTCCGCGCCCCGTGTCCCCCTCCCCGCGCGTGTCCCCTGTCCGCGCCCCGTGTCCCCCTCCCCGCGCGTGTCCCCTGTCCGCGCCCCGTGTCCCCCTCCCCGCGCGTGTCCCCGGCCGGAGCCCCGTGTCCCCCTCCCCGCGCGTGTCCCCTGTCCGCGCCCCGTGTCCCCCTCCCCGCGCGTGTCCCCTGTCCGCGCCCCGTGTCGCCCGCCCCGCGCGTGTCCCCTGTCCGCGCCCCGCGTCCCCCTCCCCGCGCGTGTCCCCTGTCCGCGCCCCGTGTCGCCCGCCCCGCGCGTGTCCCCTGTCCGCGCCCCGTGTCCCCCTCCCCGCGCGTGTCCCCTGTCCGCGCCCCGTGTCGTCCTCCCCGCGCGTGTCCCCGGCCGGAGCCCTTACCCGATGTGCTTCCCCCGGAGCGCCAGGGTGTCGCGCTTGCTGTACAGCTGGCACATGGTGGCAGGTCCCGGGCACCCCGCGGGGACCCGCTGTCCGGCCGGCGCACGACCCTCGCCCTCCCGGGGCTCCCCGCGCTGGCGTCCGAGGTCACCGGCGACATCGGCCAGCCGGGGTCGCCTCCCTTTTAAGTCTCGCCCCGCTGCGCCCTCGGCCAAGCCCCTCCCCCACCCCGCCCGGCGCCCGCGGCGAGTCCCGGACCCGCCGCCCCTTCGCCACCCGCTGGGCCACCAGCCCGCCGGTCCCCGGCTTGGCCTTTGCTCCTCCTTTCCATTTTCTTTTTGCTACACTTAATTTTCTTCTAAAAATTCAGAGGTTGGCGCTCCCCGGAGCTCCCAAGACCCCAGTTTTCTCCATTGTCACCCGGCGCGTCCCCAAGGCCGGGCAGCGGGACGCAGCCTGTCACCTGCGCCGCGGAGATGTCCACGCGGGGTTGCCAACATCTGCTTTAAAACCGATTGCATTTCCAGTGTCTCCAGCCGTGCAGGCGACAAAGCGCATCGACACGATCGACCTAGCCCGGTCCGCAAACAGCCCCGAGAGCCGAGCGTGACTTGCACCGTTCGAGAGACCAGGACAGCGAGGTCGTTTCCTGATGGCTAATTGGGCGACCACCCGGCGGCGACGAACGCCGGGCTCGTCTCTGCAGGTCGCTCGACTCCCTTTAAGATGCTCTTGTCACACGGGTCAGATCTGAGGTTAGATATGTGGCAGCGAGGATGCTAATGAGCTGTGACATTAAGTCATAAATTATTCTGATAATTGGAGGCCATCTGGCCGAAGCCCCTGTTCCCTTGGCAGGAAAGGTGAAGGCTCCCTCGAGGTCACACAGCTACTTAGCCACCGAGTTAAGACTCGATCGTTTCGTTGTGTTTGCGCCGTGTTCGGAAAGGGCAGCAGAGAAAGTCCAATTGCTGCATCAACACCTGTGATACATATTCGCGACTGCACTTTCTCCTGCAAAAAGTTTTTATTAATTTGCATTTCTGCACGGCAGGAGGAGCATCAACGCCTGTGATATATATTCGCAAGTGCATTTTCTCCTGCAAAAAGTTTTTATTAGTTTGCATTTCTGTATGGCAGGAGGAGCCTGTGATATATATTCACAACTGAACTTTCTCCTGCAAAAAGTTTTGATTAATTTGCATTTCTGTACGGCAGGAGGAGCATCAACACCTGTGATATATATTCGCAAGTGCATTTTCTCCTGCAAAAAGTTTGTATTAATTTGGATGTATGTACATCAGGAGGAGCATCAACACCTGTGATACATATTTGCAACTGCACTCTTTCCTGCAAAAAGTTTTTATTAATTTGCATTTCTGTACTGCAGGAGGAGCATCAACGCCTGTGATATGTATTTGCAACTGCACTTTCTCCTGCAAAAAGTTTTTATTAACTTGCATTTCTGTACGGCAGGAGGAGCATTGCATTTCCTAAAATAGGAGTAGAAATGAGCTCTGTGAGCAGCAGAGAACTGGAAACTCCAGGGTTTATAAATGAAGGGCACAAGGCACTCTGGAGACTCGCAGCAACATCCCAACCGCGTCATCTGGGTCTGCTTCTGGATTCGCAAGATGCTGCCAACTGGACATCTGGTCGCAAAGCACCTGGACCTGGCGAAGTCACAGGTTGTCACTCTCCCTCCTCAAACGTCAGAGTTCCTTGTGATTTCCAAGTGCCTCGGTGCTCTTTAAATGACCCTGGACTAAGCCTTGGGTTCTGGATCTGGTTCTTCCCCAGACAGGCTGGGCTGATTGCCCTTTCCGAGGTCAGAGTTCTTTGTGTTGTAAAAGTCTCTCTCGGCTCCAGGCGGTTACAGATGAGATTGAGGGTTGGGTCCTCCGCCCTTGTCTTTGTCCCGAGGTAATCCGCGAGTCCCTTGGGTCTAAATCCCACCAAGGTGCCACGTTTGCATTCCACCGAGACCTCTCTTCTCAGTCCTCGCCTCTCGTGTTTGCTTTCTCTGTTGACATCGGCACTTAAATGTCGCATTGGACATCTCAGACGTGCGGGACGCAGGCGCGGGCGGTGTGGACTGCGGCGGGTGGCCCGGGTGGCGGGTGGCCCCGGGGTGGCCCGGGTGGCGGGTGGCCCGGGTGGCGGGTGGCCCCGGGGTGGCCCGGGTGGCAGCTGTGGCTTCTGGGGGTTCCTGGTCGCGCGGGCACCGCCAGCCCCAGGTCGGGGCAGAGACGCAGCGCCCGCGGCCACAAGGCGGGGATCCGGCCACACCTGTCGCCCCCACCCGAGGGCCCAGCCGGGGACGGGGACGGGCGGGGGAGGACGAGAGAGCCAGGCTGGGGAGGGGCAGCGGGTCCAGGGTGGCCGGGGGAGGGTCAGGAGTAGAGAAGGGGACCGGGGACGACGGGGGGGGGGGCGGGGACAGGTGGGGGGTAGGAATGGGGGCGGGGGTGGCCTGGGGCACATGGAAGCAGGACGCGGGTGACACTGGTCTGGGTGGCCTTGGAGGGGGATGGGCGGCTCCAGAGGACCAAGGGGACCCGGGACGAGAAGTGGGTGCCAGGCGGCGCCTTCGTCCTCCGCGCTTTCGCGACCCCTTGGGGACAGGAACCGCCCAGGTGTCCCCGTGTCCCCACGCCGACCCCACCGACGGCGAGTGTCTGTCCCGCAGGCCAAGGACGCTCTGCCGGGGACGCGCGGCCACCCCGGGTTGGGTCAGGGGCCGCGGTCCCCAACGCCACTCGCGGGCCGCGCAGCGACCCCGGCCTGGGGACTGCGGCCTGCTGGGGACCGCCCCTCTGTCCCCACCCCCACCCCCACCCCCGTCCGTGGAAAAATTGTTTCCCATGAAACCGGGCCCAGGTGTGAAGAAGGCTGGGGACCGCTGGTGTCAGGGGCAGGGGCACCTGCAGTGAGAGTGTCCCCGAGGGTTTGGGGCGGTGGGTGCCCGAGGGCGGGGCAAGGAAGGTGCCCCCGGCCTGGTTTGCTCTTTTCCTGACTCTCGTCTGCTCCAGTTCCCATCATCAACTTGCTTGACCAGCTGTCCCTGGTGGGGAGGACCACGCGGAGCTTTGGGTCCCCTGAGTCCCGCTAAGCCTAGGCTTGGGGACAGGAGCCAGGTCTGACCTTGCGTGTCCTGGAAGCGCGTCCTCGCTCAGGGCAGCGGGTCCCGCAGTAGTTGCCACTTTAGCGTGGCGGCCTAAGCTCTGCCTCTGGGGTGCTCAGGGTGCCCTTGCTTGGTTTGGTGCTTAAATGTTTGTTATGGCAGGAAACAAAAACGAGCTGCTGTTCCAGGTCTGAGTTTATTTCAGCTGCAAATATTGTCACCACTGCCCTTGGGTCGCAGGGGAGGTTCTGGGATTCAGATACACAAGTGGTACAAGATCGTTGAGGACAATTTAGGAAATGGAAGAAAATGACAATCTGTTGGGGCCAGGCGCGGTGGCTCACGCCTGTAATCCTAGCACTCTGGGAGGCCGAGGCGGGAGGATCGCTCGAGGTCAGGAGTTTCAGACCATCCTGAGCAAGAGCGAGACCCCGTCTCTACTAAAAATAGAAAGAAATCATCTGGACAGCAAAAATATATATAGAAATAATTAGCCAGGCATGGTGGCACATGCCTGTAGTCCCAGCTACTCGGGAGGCTGAGGCAGGAGGATCACTTGAGCCCAGGAGTTTGAGGTTGCTGTGAGCGAGGCTGACGCCATGGCACTCACTCTAGCCCAGGTGACAGAGTGAGACTCTGTCTTGAAGAAAAAAAAAAAAAAAAACGAAGCAAAGGAGAGGATGAAATTCAGAGCCCTAGAATCATCATTTAACGATCAGAGGAACAAGAGCTGGCAGAGGAAAATGAGAAAGAAAACAGGCCAAAGTTTTCATGAACATCAATAGAGCTTTATAACAATACAATTCATTATCATTGTTTGGATTAATATTGGAATAATTACACACTTTTTACATTATGAAAATAAGTCATAAATAGTGTAAAAATAATTCTGAAGATCAACTTCTCACAAACTAGGAACCCTGAAAACAAGTTTAAAAAAGCAAATAAAACAAATTAGAAACTGAACAAAAATGCAATTCTCTCCAAATTGCAAATCAAAAAACCTCATGCATTTTCTGATTCAGTCATGTCAGCTGCAGAAATGACAATGAAATTGAAATAAGAAATCAAACAGGGAGAATTCAATCTTTCGATTATTTACACTGCTGAGATAAACAGGTTTGTGCTATATTTACAGCGATAAGACACAACACATTCTTAGTATTCCTAGAATACCCAAGCACACGAGACTGGCCCATAAACATTTTAAAAAATATGCAGTGTAATAATGCTTGCCAATTTTTTTTTTTTTGCATTTTCACTTATTTTGTATTTATGTGAGTTTTTGGCAATATAAAAATAGCTGCGCATAGAGATGAATTTTAAAATGTAAAAAATACAAATAAAAATATAATATTTTCTAAAGAAAAATCAGATACATACATCCTTTTAAAATGTTATTAAGTTGAATGAAACATTTACAACAGCATAAAGAATATTCACATAAATGTCAACAATGTGTAAGACATTCTTCTGTGAATCCACTTCATTATTTTTGAGATGTGTGAGAATATCAACTGTATTTGAAGAAATGTTGATACTTTGTTAAATTGTCCATAAATCACAAATAATGGTTCAGTTTGAAAAATCTTCCTATTCCCAAAAGGACAGTTCTGCCAATAAGAGGCATAGGCAATTTTATGCATTTAAATATATTTTTAAAATCAAAAAGCCATTAAAATGTTTATTGCTATTGGAATAGCAAATCCAAAATCCACTAAAAATTTAAGTTAGAGGAGTGTCTCTGCTGTGACATATAACAAATCTAGCCCACATAAAAATATTTCAAGAAAAATGGGAAGAATTAGGGACTGAAGGTTCTTATATTCTAAAACAATTTAGCGGAATCATAATTGATAACATTTTACTATCAAGAAATAAGGAAAACCAAAGTTTCAAAAATCAGCATCTGCATGTCTCTTATGATCACTTATTAGATGATGTTAAAACACCATCACACAAGTAGAGCCGAATTCTGGGTAACACAATATGTAGTGGGGAATAAAAGGATAACAAATGAATAACTTTTCATGCTTCAATAGTAACATTAAAAAAAAAATCTTGGAAATTAAGCAAATATCCTAGGTGATAAAAATATAAGATACCAAAGACAATTTTTTCATAGGTACAGACATGCTGATTTGACCATTTTCTTAAACTAGCATATATATATATCTACATATAAACTAGCAGATATATATAGAGAGAGACACATATTGTTAGTCAAAGGACACGTAGTATAAACTACTGGATGCATACGTTCTTGCTGTCCCATTAGAACCTCATATGCACAGACTGTAAGTTCAAAAACAAGACCTTTCTTCTGGTAGAAATTAAAGATACTCTAACGTCTTTTATAAAATCACAAGAGAAAGAAAAATCCTCCAAGATTGCTTTTGATAATGAAGAGTGAAAACTAAAAGTAAAAATTAAGCACATTTGTGTGCTAGGTCCTGTGTGTGGAGCACGCAGATTTTTCTCTAACACTGGTTTTGTCCTGTTCAGTTAAATCATAATGAGCTAAAAGACGAGTGAATGAAAAAGATGAAATGGATGAAAGTTGAGGAAGGCCTGTGGTGTATGAAATGAATACGAAATAAGGGGATGAGGATCCCAGTATCTACAGCTACATTGTTTTGTTTTACATTAAGGAAGGCTAGTCATTGAACGATAATTACAGCAAACTCATGAACTTTAAAAATAAAATCACACACGAACGATTTAGGAATGCTATTAAATAGAGAAATGAAATTATCCGCAGTAGTTGCATTGTCCATAATAAAAAAGAAAAGAAATACATTAGCACCAACCAACATGAATGGAAAACAATTTTAAATCTAAAACACAAAAATAATTTGGCGTCCTTCAGAAATGTTTCATCAGAAATACAACCTGACCTTGCCTTACTTCCAATGTATCTTTTATATATTTTTTCGCAACCCTCTCTCTATCCAGTCGTATAAATTAAAAGAAAGAAGTCTTTGAGGAAAATATATGTTATCTACCAACATATATCAACAAACATAATTCATTAGTTCATTTAGAAATCATTTGAGGTTTCTCTATACTGATGACAAAATAGATGCTTGAAAATATTTTAGTAACCAAAAGTTTAGGATTATCCATGGTGTCAAGACCTAGCAATTCCACTGAACAAAGAGGAGTATCATGCCTGTTTTTCCCAAGGAAATAAATGTAATGGAAACTTATAACTTCCTTTAATCATAAAATACATCAGCATTGTCAAGTCAGTTATAGAGCAAAACCCAAAATACACACAAGACAGAACGGTTTTCTTTAAAGGGCTGTGTTCAAAACAAATTTTTTTATACACTAAGTGATTCTCTTTTGATGTTGAGGTATTCTCTTTTGAAGCTGTGCAAGTTTTCAACAGTGACACATCGCAATACCTCTTTCTACTCGAGTAGCAGAAAGAGAGAAAGGAAGAAATATAGCCACCGGACTTTCCTCAAGACACTCTGGTTTGTTTTTCTGAAGAGAATGTGGTTTCACCCCCTTCATTTCATTTTTACAAATCATTTAAGACAAATTCTTTCAACTGAGCAATAACCTTATCCTAACAACATGCCATGTAAGAAAATCGTTAGAAAATGCCCTCCAGTAGGGCATTTAGCCATTTAGCCAATGCTAAATTGGCTTAGGGGCATGGAATGTTACTAGAAATGTTACCAATTAGACTGATCGAGTAGTTTAAACATCTATCTAACCTGGAAAACTCAGCGGAATAAGAAAGGCAGATGCCATTTTGTATGAACGATCCTTTGGTTACATAATGTGAAAGAGATCGTGAGGATCTTAGGATCCTTGTCTGACAACGACAGCTTCACTATTGTCACCACAAGCCAAAGATGAGCTACATTCCCCTCTGGTGGTGAAAACCTATGCAGGAAACTAGAAATCTTCCCACAAAATGGCACTGAGTTGGGACAGAAATTAAATTCTCTAATGGGCTGAAAAGGTAACTATTCCTCATTGATCATGTTTCTCCGAAGGGGACCCTTCCAGTAAGAATAAGCCATTTCAAAACATGCTACCAACTCTCCACTGTGCAAAGAAATGCTCAGTCTAACACAGGTAACTTCTGCACGAGTAGATGAAAAAATACTTTCTTTATGGCAACTATATTTCACAGCTTTCTGAAATCTCAGATTTGGTCTGTGGTTAAAGGATAAGACAAACATGTAGAAAAGTAAAATATAAAAGAGAAAGAAATCTAAATATAGACAAAACTTAGAACCATAAGAAATAGAAATTAGTTAATACTATCAAATGTGACAAAATCTTCGCTTTATATTAACTGATAATCTCTATGTATGTTACATTCATCATGTAAAACAGTCAAAAAGTACTGAAAAAAAAATGCTTAACTTTCATGCCTTACAATGATAAAACTGAAAATAGAGATTCTTTCATGTTCTCTTCAATTATCCCAAACAAGCGAGAAATCAGGAAAAGTTCATTTTGACTGTTGCAGCCAAATTAGTCTGATTTGAAGACGTTTTTTTAAAAAAAAAATTGTTCAAAACAGATGTGACAAAAACTGAAACAAATATTTCTGGGACTGAAAAAAAAAAAGGAGTAAAATGAATGGAAATATCTTTCCGTTTCTAGAACTTTGTAGAAAATGTTTGATATGGGTGGATCTTAGAAGGAAGGAAAGCTCTTGCATCATCTTTGGCAGAGACGGTACCAGGGCCTCCCCTCCATCCTCAGGAGAGGTGACTTTGGGCGACCCCTTCTCAGAGCTGTTATCTCTTCAGACCTGAGCTTTGGTGGGACAGACAGACCCCTGCCCTCAGGGACAGGGGGCATTCCAGGAACCTCCGATTCCGAAAGAAGCGCTGTATGCCTCTGTCCTTTTCCAAAAGCACCCATATGGACACTTGCTGGAATTCGGTTTATTTTTAAACAATGTCTGCGGTTCTGGGTGTTTGCATTTGTAAACCTCTTTCCTGCTTGGTCACACGAGAGAATGTGCCGGATGCCGAACCAGTCTTCTTCCCGTCTTCGCTGCCGGGGCAGCCCCAGGAAAGCTGGCGGGAGCAACAGCTCGGCCCCTTGGTATGTCACCCGAGGTGGCCACGTGAGCCCACAACACCGGACGCCGTAGATCTGCAATCGGGACCGCAACGCCCTCAAAACACAAGACAAAGCGTGCGTGCGCTCTCCGACACCTTATCTCTTTTTGGCAATCAGCCACGGTGTGACCCCCTTAAGATGACAAAAGGAACAAAGTTTAGACGCAGTCACGGGACTCAGGATGGGCATGCTAGCATCTGCAGGGCACAACGAGCAGGTGTGGCACACGGTCATGCTTTTTTAGTCGGTTTCAGTGGGTGGTGTGCGCGTGGGCCAGTGCTGCCCGGGAAGGTGAATGGGACGGTGACAATAAACTCTACGGTTGGTCAGCACAGTGCATTTTTGTAGCTTCGAGTCCGTATTTGGTCACAATTTCATGTAAACGATTTCATGGCACTTTTTGCCCATGCAATTAACAAGCCCAAAGGAAGGAAATGAGCAAGTCTAATCATTCTCTGTCACTGATCTGTCCACATAAATACGTATCTTCACGTCAGGGAAAGGGACCCTGAGCTACATTTCTGCAGGCCTCGTGCTGCTGTCACGGATGCAAGTGGGGAAGAGACGGACGCGTGTGCTACGGTCAACGGGAAGAAGCAGCCCTATGTAAACATATCTCAGACGTGTACAATCTGCACTTCAGTTTGCAGCTATAAATATAAAGAGTGGACCGTTATATACACAACTTCATGCTGGGAAGGTTAGATTCATCACTGCAGGAAAACAGACAACAAAAAAGACAAATACGTGGAATTAGTAGTTTTGGATCAAAATTTTAAATTGGCATTCATTTTAAGAACACTGGTAGAACCTCGAATAGAGTCTCTTGTCAATGAGCCAACTGATTCTCTGACATATGCCCTTTGTGTGACTTTTCTAAATTCCAGGATGTCATGACAATTTCCATCCTAGGTTCAACCCACATTTTTCCTTTGCTACTGAGAATTTTGGGGGTAAGTCTTTGTCTTAGAGCTGTTCTGGGAAAGCAGAAAATTAGGATTTTACCACACACGTGAATCATGATCGAATTACATTTTGTAATTTACAGAATCTTCTCCAAGGATTCTAGCCCAGCTGAGGAAAAGGCTGAAGACTCTGACCTCAGGGATGCCCTCTTCCCTGACACCTGACTGCGGTGCTCTGTGCTCCTCTGACTCCCGGCTCCTCTTCCCTTGCTGGCCTGCCCTCTGGGGACGGTGTGCAACGTAGACCCCCGGCCATCGGGCTTCACACCTGATCGGGTTCCAGCGTGATCTGAGGCCCCACACGTCTCTGCTTCCTCATTTTAAGCAGCTGTAATTGTTAAAGTTTTCCTAGAACTAAAGTTAAGTCTGGGCCGGGCATGGTGGCTCACGCCTGTAATCCTAGCCCTCTGGGAGGCCGAGGCGGGAGGATCGCTCGAGGTCAGGAGTTCAAGACCAGCCTGAGCAAGAGCGAGACCCCGTCTCTACTAAAAAATAGAAAGAAATTATCTGGACAGCTAAAAATACATATAGGAAAAATTAGCCGGGCATGGTGGCGCATGCCTGTAGTCCCAGCTACTCGGGAGGCTGAGGCAGGAGGATCGCTTGAGCCCAGGAGTTTGAGGTTGCTGTGAGCGAGGCTGACGCCATGGCACTCACTCTAGCCTGGGCAACAGAGTGAGACTCTGTCTCAAAAAAAAAAAAAAAAAGGCCGCGATTCAGAGGCGGCCAAAATGATCATGAACCCAAGTTCATGGTGGTGTCAGAGGCTGCTAAAGTGAGCCTTGTGCATCTCTCTGCGCCGGCGTGGACGACTGGATTAAGAAATCATGACGCATTACAGAGCAAAGGCCAGAGGGTACACGGCAGTCCCAGCTCAGCATGGCAGTAAGGATTCCTTCCCAGGTGAGGAGGAATGTGATGAGAGGTCTGTCCTCCTGAGACCCACCTGACCCCCGATGTGGCTGAGCTACTTATCTGACAGGCTGAAAGTGGAGTGTGAGAAGCCACTAAATAAATGATGCTGCCGAGAGAGAAAGTTTCTCTCTCCCTGGCCTGATGTCCCTTCTCTGTCTCTCCAAGTTCTGTTACATCCCATCTTGGAAGATCCCTACCCTCTCTCAATTTCAGTTCCTCATCCGCATCACTGAAGCTAATAAGACCTTATAGGGTTATCGTGTCGCATTAAACGGCGTGACACCCGCTATATGAAAGGGCTTGTCACACAGCCTTATTTACAGAAGGTTCTCCATAAAGGATAAATTCCTTCCTCGACTGAATCCATGCGCAGTGCCCATGGGTGGCCATATAAAGAGACCAGAATAAACTGATATCATGAAGGACACCAACTTACATTTAATCAGATTCTCCTAGATGAATCAAGACATCACCGAAAAAAAATCACGCTTCTATTTTCTGCTTTCTCAGCTTTGTGGCTAATATTGACAGGGCTCTACCATGTGTTTGCATGTTTGCCTACGGAACCGAGTGTCAATAGCAAAAGAACCAACAATTAAGTTGAAAGAACAGTTCTAAACAGTGGGAAGACACAGAGTTGATTGAGAGACAAGCAAAACGTTAGCAAGATGCAGGGCCCCTTTCCATTCCAAAGGCAAAAGCTCAGATAGGGAAGCTTCCAGACTGCAATGCTTGCTGAGAATTGTTTTCACTCATCAGCTCAGGACAAATCAGCAGTAAACACGTTGATTGAAAGATATTCTGGAGGTGGGATTTTTTTGCTTTTTGATACCCAAACAACTATCAGGAATGTTAGTTCCTGATTCAAAAGGTCTGTTCTGAATGGAAAAGTCTAGGCCAAGTACAGAGAAAGGGAGAGGGCTTGTTTTTAGAAATAATTCTGTAAGCCTACCTTCTGCCAACAGCCAGGCATGGGTAATCCATCTGGCCCCTGTTTTAAAGAGAAGGAAAAAAGACATTTCTCAGGCTCCACAAGAGTGATAAAATTTCATAATTCACATGCTCACAGGCTTATAAAATAAATTGCTACCCGTGAGGTAGCTTCCCTCATAGGCATCTTTTACTAATCAGCAACTCCCAATATATTATTCACTGTTAGTTAAATAAAGAAAATTCACGTTTTCCAGAGTGAGTACATGTTTGGAAAATGCATGAACCATAGAAAAAGCTATACTTAATTTTGTAAAAGCAACTTACAAAGCATACTGGTCTACTCATAGCTACCCCTTTAGGTAATATATCTGTACTATAATTTATTATACTACAATAATACTCTATGAAACTACTACACTAATTAAATCATTATTTTAAATTCAGCATTCTCTTGAATTTAATGTCATTAAAACACATTTCACAATTATCTTTATTAAATACACCAAAATAGCTTTTCTTCCTGCTCACTATGGACTATGGCCAAATGCATGATAACGATGAAAAATCAGTTTTAAATCATTTCTATCTGAAGTTTCTAGCTCTTCACATGGTAGTATTTTTCACTTTTCTATGTTGAAAGTAGAATAGCACATTATTTCGCTTAATTGAATTAAAAGATAAGCAGCTTATCTATACTTTTATAGTAAAGTGTTATTCATAGCATTCATAATTTTTTCTATTTAAATTCTTTGGAAGTTAGTTAACAAATTCTGAATAAAATAAGGGGTTCCTAAGTGCTGCAAAATGTATTTTAAAGTATTAATGTAAGCATTCTTCAGATACAAATGATATAAACAAGGCAGGAAGAGTTGGTATATTACAAAAGCATGCTTGTATTTTCCCCCAACAAAATGATCATAAAACATGATTTGATATTAATATCAAGCAAACAAAATAAAGACTGGCCACTTCGTATTGGGAATTCTGACCCTAATTATTGACTGAATAAAATTTTTTTTCCGTAAATACAATCTCTTCAAAGACTTGAGAAATACAAATTTATCTTTAAAGAAGCATGCTTATAACTAAAGAATAATATAAGAACATGCAGACCAAGTATAACCATCAATACAACCATAAAAATTTTCCTTTATACGTCAGAAATTAAGAATATACTTTTCTTTTCGAATGTAAAAAAAAAAAAACAACAACACTTTGAAATATCTTTGTAAAATATCTGGGAAAAAAACTGGTAATGCCAGATTGGTACAAGGAGAAGGATCAACCAGCAGAATTTTAGATTTTAGTATAAGGAGGATTTGGAGTTCATGCCAATGGAGATCGGGGAGCTCTGTTTACTTTGGGAAAGTGAGTTTTGAGAGGAGAGACCATTAAATCGAAAAGGTTATGTACAAAGAAGAGGGTTTGGGCTGCAGACTATTATCTTTTGAAGCTCAGAGAAGTTCGGTCTTCCCTTTGGTCTCTTAACAGCATTCCTTTGAATCGGTTAACTCTTGACCACAGAAGCTTAATTCTGGAAGTCTGGCCTTATTTACAGCCCGAGAGAAATTTAGTGGAAGAGGCAAAAATATCTTTATTTCTTTTAGAGAAAAAGAAGAAAAAAGTTAAACCAAGGGTTTTACAACCAAAAGTTATGGCCTAAGCAGTGCCTTGGAATCCAATATTTTTGCATCACTTTAAGGTAGTGTTGGAATATTTATTGAGTAAATTAGTGTTGCAGACGACACGGTGGTCAAGTAAATTAATGTTGCAAGGACACGCGGAGGTCATGCCAGTTGGGAGCGGGTTTGCATTCGCGGGCGGAATCGCATGCTCGCTCCGGCTGCAGGAGCGCAGGGGAGGCCGCGCATGCACACGCCTGCAGGGCGCTTGTCGCGGCCAGCAGCGCCGTGCACGACAGAGACGAGGGTGTCATAGCAAAGGAACCGCATGCAGGGCGTAGGAGAGAGAAATACTGTACCAATTGGCAAGGGGCATCCAGCCCATCCAGGCCAGGCTGGCCTGGCTCCCCTTTTTCCCCCTTAACGCCACGGAATCCCTGTTTGTAAAGATTAACTCACAACGTTACCAACAGAGGAAATCACTTAGGCACAGTCGCTGCTAACGAAAGGACCACAGTGACAAAAGGCCGGGAGAGGAGCAACCCTGGAGGGAAACGTAACATCAAAATCAAACGGAGCTGGGCATGTCCCTGTGACCGGGGCTTGTCTGAAAACGGTGGCCTGCTCTTGCGTGGGGCAGGGAGCAGCGCTGGTTCCCCTTCAATCCCGTACTCAGGTTCCAGGCGACACCCGGGTGCCAGGACACCAGGCGGAGCTGGCGGCCAGAGACAAGATGCACAAGACATCAGGATAACCGGGGACAGATGTTTCTGGTATCTTAAAGTCTGTGTAAGTGGCCCCTGCTGTCACAGGTCCCTCCAGCTTGCTCTTCTCCCGCCGCACCCGGCACACGCGACGTCCCCAGACCGCGCGCGCGGCAGACGTACCAGCGGGCAGGGCGCATCCAAGCCCGGAGCGCCCTGTTCTCCTTTCTCCCCTTTAGGCCCCTTTTTGCCTTTCTTTCCCTTTTCCCCCTGTGGATGCAAGGGTTTAAATAAAAGACAGTTTTTATTTTGGAGGGGGGAGGCTAGTGGTCATTCAAAAGATGGTTTAGCTAAGAAAATTCTGGAAGGGCATTTACCACTGTTTTCTGATTTAGGTAAGGCATGATCTTATACCACATAACTTATACTTTGAGAGTGACCGTGGATTCTGGGCATCGGTACGTGGGATTTTATTTAGGACACTCAGCAAGATGGAAGAAGGGAACTAAAAAGCCGACACAGCAGAAAGGAAGGTTGGTGCCCACGCTGGGCACTATGTCACGGTCATTGTGAATCAGGGTCTTGCGCCACAGATCGAGCGAGGATGAGGGACACCAGCCGTATGGAAGCTGGCCGGTGGCAGGCGAAGTTCAGGGGAATAACGGATACTTCACCCAATTTTCAACACCCGTCAATTGCTTTTTCTCTAATCCTGTACCAGATGAAGGCTACATTGAACCAGAGGAAAAGGAAAGAACATTAACAGCCTCTATTTCTTTGAAATTTATCCGATTTTACGGTATTATGTTTTGTAGCTCTCATTAAAACATACTCAACGTATTAAACTATGCTTCTATTTCTTTAGTTTCTTTTTTTTTTTCTTTTTTTTTTTTCGGGTCCCAAGGGAGGGGCCCCGGGCGAGGTTCACGGGGAGAGAGAGAGAGAGAGAGAGAGAGAGAGAGGCCCAAGAAGTCGCGTCTTTAGTTTCTCATTTAAAGAAACTAAAAGCAAATACTTTCCTTATGAAGTCAAGCAAATAAAAATTGAAAGTGCTGATACTGCACAGTGACGCCCATGGGAGGAGCAGACACATTGATAAACCTAGAGATCTTTTTTAACTCACTCTCTATGGATCTCATGCCAGGTATTTACAATGGTAAATGAGTTTCCAGCTTAGCTCACAATAAAACAAAAGCCATAAAAAAAAAAAAATCTGTTCAAGAGAGGAAAAGCAGTTTGGACTCAGTAAAAAATGAGGTAGGCAGGATCATTACGTAGTGGGAACAGAGCCGTGGAAATTAGTATTTAGGATCCAAGGTGAAGGGTGTGGGAAATCTGCATGGATCACAGGGATGGAGGAACTGAGGAAAGGAGGCAAAAGGAGGAGAAGGAAGGAATGCACCTCGGCTGGTTTACGTTAACAGAAATATCTCTGCACATTTATAGACAGGCAGTTGGTGCAGCACAGAATTCAAAATACTACACGATACATATTTAAATCAGCGTCTTCATTCTGCCACCAGGATGGGAGTTACTATACAACTGAATAATCTCGGAAGCAAAGCGACATGAATATTCAAAGGTGAAAAGACATACATATATAACAGAAACATATGAGATATGCATGCAAATTCATACGTTCATTTTGACAGCGTGAGCAAAAGCTCCTCGTTGAAGTCCTGTGTGCCAAAAAGATTGCATCGGAAGGCTCAGAATCAAAACCACTTGGGTTCTTGAATACCAGGCACAGGGAGAAATTCTGTGTGGTTCAGCTGATCACGATCAAACACCAGGACCCAGGAAGCCAGGGTGAGACCAGGCAGGGGTGACCGGCAGTTAGCTGGGAAAGTGTCGGGAGTGAGCTGCTTGCTCATGCAAGATGAATCAACATCTCCCTTAGCAAACAACTTCCATGCCACGGCATAAACTTGATTTAAACTTGTTTGGGTGAGCTCTTGCTCCTAGAAGGCAGTGGATTCTTTTTCACTTTGTTTTATCTGGGACCAAGTGTGTTGGAACTCAATTCTTTGTTTGACTGGTAAATCAACTCAGATTAACCACTCAATAAAAAAAAATGTCATATGAATGTTACTAGGCCAGGCTTTGGGAATCATTTTTCAGTAATATTTTAGTGAACCTTGAGCTTTATGGAAAAGAGGCACACTGTACAAAGAAAAATGCACCAATATTATTTAATCAACATTATTTTGTAATACATAGTGTGATTCCCTATGAAACACAAAACCGTCAGTCATTGTGTAAGTACATGAGAGAGCTTGCTAATTTTTGTTTCCCATGTCAAAGAATTATACAGCAACAGAGTGAGACCCTGTCCTCCCCCTGTCCCCCAAAAAGAATTATATACATGAAGTGTTCACAGGTAGAATCTAATTTTTCTCAATATAAAACTTCTAATCATGAAATCTGAATATGAAAATATCTTTGTGTGAGTGATTAACATTATTCTGAGGATCAAGTTTGTAGCTTTATGCTTTCATAAGCTATAATACTGGGAATTTCTTCCTTGTTTAAAAAATCATAAAAATGAGTATCCTTATAATGGTGACATACTTTTGAATGAATAAAATTTTAGACTCGTATTACCCATTGGGTAAATATAATCTTTAAAATATACTCATCTTGGGCTGAAAGCTTACATACACAATATATCTCAAAACATGTATATTTTATAGTCAGAATTTATAACTGGGAGTAATAGAGCTGTTTATGCTTCACTTTCCCCTGTAAAGTGGGGAAAATAATAGCCCCAACTCTAGGGGGTTGTTAATGAATATTAAAAGAGTTATTATATGTAAAACTCTGGGGAAAGCACACAAGTGCTCAGTAAATGTCATGATACTGATGATGATGATGGTGCTTTTGATAACCACTCACCTGGGCTCTCTTACCAATAGGGGGCTAAGTAACATTTAAGTCCTAAAACATACACAGCAGTCTTAATATTGTTCTTTTTTTTTTGACAACTCTCATTTGGCCTTCTTTTTCAACAGCTATGAACTTCACTATTCAAGAGAATTCAAAGAGTTTAAAATTTTTTTTTTTTTTTTTGAGACAGAGTCTCGCTCTGTTGCCCGGGCTAGAGTGCCGTGGCGTCAGCCTCGCTCACAGCAACCTCCAACTCCTGGGCTCAAGCGATCCTCCTGCCTCAGCCTCCCGAGTAGCTGGGACTACAGGCATGCACCACTATGCCCAGCTAATTTTTTCTATATATATTTTTAGTTGGCCATATAATTTCTTTCTATTTTTAGTAGAGACGGGGTCTCGCTCTTGCTCAGGCTGGTCTCGAACTCCTGACCTCGAGCGATCCTCCCGCCTCGGCCTCCCAGAGTGCTAGGATTACAGGCGTGAGCCACCGCACCCAGCCTGAAGATTATGTAATTTTCTCTCCTATGCCAGACAGTGGGGTAGCCTTCCTCATTCCTCCCTAAAGACCTGATTCCTTAGATTGGGCATCAGCGTGGTTTTGGCACACAGGACGGAGAAAGATGGGGACTCAGCACAGACGGAACGGCAGGCAGACAGCAAGGGAAGCAGCAAACAAGGCACGTGCTAGAGGGGAGGTCACCTTTTCTCCCTTTTCTCCTAGATCACCCTTCTCACCCCGCGGACCAGGGAAGCCCTGTAGGATAAAAAGCAAACCAAAAAGATCTATTGGTGTCACTGTGGCAAAATCATATTGAAAAAAAGTATTAGATTTCAAGTTTCTGAACTCAAATCTAAGAAAAAATGGCATGCCAAACAATCCTAAAATTTAGGTGAAGTAGTACTTAGTAACAATAGTTTTCTAATGTCTCAATGATCTATACACAACAAGTTTCTTGCTTTTTCTTCTTAGAAATGTAGAGTGGAAAGAATACCGGGATACTAGTTTGAATCCTGCCAAGTTCACTGATTTGTGTGGATTTGGGCGAATTACTTACCGCTCTGCTCTGCAGTCCCTAGACTATAAAACGGAGTTAATGCTATCTACCAGGCAGCTGTCGTGAATGTCGTCTGCACACAGCAGGTGCTCAATGAACAGTAACTATTACTGCTTTTGCTACTGTCATTATTCACATCATACAGGATGAGCAGTGACTGTGTCTAAAAACATTCAATTTTGACATTCTCTATTTTTATAGAGTTGTGTTAGCACAAATAGAGACTTCATGCTAAAAGGAAAAAATATTGAATAATTGCTTTGAGAAAAAAACGTAACACACCATTCCCTAAGGATAGCACGTGAGAGGTATATTAATTTTACGTATATATTTTTATAAGCAGGTCATGAGGATGTTGTGGATCCTTAATTTGGGAAAGTATTTTGAAGTGCTACTGTCTATCAGGTATTAATTTTATGCCAGATAATTATGTTTTCTGCTTTTATGTTTATCTCATGCAAACACCAGTGTATTTTGCATTGCTGTCTCCATGCACAGCTATATATGCTGTGTGCAGAGCTATATGTGCAAAAAAATAAGAAGTATTCTTTCTGTTATTGCTGATGGAGACCACCGCATCTGTTGCAGCAGGAAGATGTTTATTGTGCACGTATTACTTACATCAAGACCAGGCTCTCCATCTTTTCCCTGCCAAAGAACCACAGTAGCTACATTAGTGTTCCTAAGTCTCACGAACAGATCATCGCTTTAGCGAAGGCTGCCGGGACATGCAACACTCCCGCTAGAACCACTACTTCAGAAATGTGAAAAAGATTATCCATTAGTAAAACAAATTTCTTCAATTAAATCAAGTGCAGTGACTGTTAGTGTTGCAGTTAAGGGTCATGAAAAGTTTTTATTATACATTGGGTTCAACAGACTCCTCTTTTGCTGGAGTTTAATGCTTAGCATCCAAGATATCAGTCCGGGAGTTAAGCTGAAAGCAAACATGCAGTTTAGTGAATTTAAAATTGCACCAGCATGGATAGAGGACGTGAATCAACGCTGCTTTAGTCTGATAACTTTGTAGTTAGCTCATAAATGAGTAAAGAATGTGAAACTGTTTATTGTTAAATACAGTTTTAATTTGGCCAGGTGTGCACCTTGTGTATAAATATGAAGTGTGTGAAGTTTGAAACTTAAAAACTGGTTTTCAGTAAGCTTTGTAAAGGACCGACCCCCAAGGATAATAGAGGTCACAAGACTGTTGAGCAAAGGTGATAAACTCCCCCCTACGGTGCAGATTGTCATGGGGGTGACCCTACTGTGTCATACCACAGACCCACCCAAGGTTCCTGAGAGGCTGCTTTGATTCTGTCAATTAGATTTTGAAACGTATTTCAAGATCAGGATTTTTTTGTTTTTTAACACTGAAGTAATCACGGTGTAAGTTTGTTATTTCAGTTGATAAAAAGTGCGTGGAAGGTACAAGAAGGTTGACTTTGATATGCATGAGTCTATTGCAGTCCTACCCTACCCTACTGAATCAATCATAATTATTCCCAAGATAAAGTTTCTGAGGTGCACCTTCAGCCTCGATTGGAATCCTGAGTGACTGAGGATCTTCAGAAGACAGAACACCGTCATCGCTCTGTGTTCTGAAGACCATTTGTCATCACAGTCATTTTGAAGAGTCAGAAACATCACGTCATCATGAATCTCAACTTCATTTAAGAAATCACTTTTCCTAGCAAGAGTCCTTTCGGTAAATAGCCTGTGAGAACAGGCAGAGTCTGAAGAAGGTTGTTTGGAAAGAAGCTTCCACACCCAGTTTTGGATACAGGGACCTTCTGAGACTGTGCCCGCCATGGGCGTCCAGTCAGATGGTGGAGGGAGGGTGACAGCCTGAACCTGAACTACTCGGTGAGGGACACAGCGCTGTCGGCAGAGTGGATAATTAGTAGACTGTTCTCTGCTCCTCTAGCGTGATTAGTCTGCCCCACGTGGGAAGGGTCAACCGTGTCAGTGACGGCCATCTGAGCATGCTGAAGGTGGGGACCGTGCGTGTGACCATGAACTCACGGGCAGGCCGTAGGGCCCTCTGGGTCCGGGCTCTCCCATCGCTCCTTTTTCACCCTAAAATGAAACGTAGAAAGTTCAGATCACACACACATGCCTGCATCCACACACTTGCTCCTACGGCCTGTGTGTAAAGCCTCCATTTTAAGGACCATTCTGTCAAAATCCCGAAGGTTCCGGCCGTCGGAGGGTCGCCGACAGCGATGGGGTGAACATAACCCACAGTGGCATCTTCGCTCAGTCCCCTTTGAGGGAAGGGCGGTCAGGGCCTGCGACTGCCCATCCGGCAAAAGCATCTGCGTATCTCGGATGCTGCACTTGGGTGTGTTTGGAGTTTAGTGTGCAACGTTTATTTGTCACTAACTAGTTTAAGTTAGAACTTTTTAAAAAATGTGGGAACAAGTTGCTTTTTCCCCGGAACGCTAATTAAAGATGGAAAAACAAAAAAAAGCTGTTTTTTTCCGCTATCTAGTACCTCTTCTTCAGAGCAGCCCTTCCTTGACTGTCCCCTCCCTTCCCAGCTGTGTCACTTCAGGGCCCGCACGTACCAGGGGTGCAGGGAGCTAGGAACCTGCCACCCACACTAGAACTGTCACTCAGAGCCAAAAGTATCCTAACGGCTCCAGCCTGAATACTTCTGGGAATGAAATATTAACACTAACACAGGGATCTGAATGGGCAACTTCTTTCCCTGGATTAAGTAATTCCCAAAGAATTTCTGAACCTCTCAAACATGACACTCTCTGTAGACTCCCAAAGCACTTCCAAGGCCACACGAAGAACTCAGGTGAGGGCAGGGAGCACCAGGTACTTGGAGGGCTGAGTAGTAATGCTGGTACTCATACATTTGCCAATTCTTGAATAACACCGCCTGTCAAATGCACGGTTTCTCTTAGGCCATTCTGATTTCATTCAGGCACTTTAACTTGCGTGTCTACACTGAGCTGTTATTCCAGAACGCCTCTTCTTGCTGATTCCTACTTCTTTAAAACTTGAAACTTTTCCAGGAGCGCCCAGATGGTGCCTCAATCAATTAACTTTGAGAATCACACTCCAGTTTGGCCCTCTGGGTGAGGGGCACTTGGACAGTCCTGACACATGATCCAGTGAAGACAGTTAACGTGCTGAGTAGATACAAGGGCAGCACTTTGCACTCCACGCCATCTGACTTGAACTATGCCTGCAAAAATTCTTGGCGATTTCATGTGCTCTTCTGGTTCATTCTGCCCCAGCCCTGAGACCTGATACTCTTGTGACACTGCGGAGCTGTCGGAAGTAGCAGCTGATTTACCAAACGGTGAACCCTCTTGAGCCCCGGGGCGTTTTGCCAAAAGACCGCCTGAGATTTGCTGCTCCAATTTTAGTACACGGGCCAAATTTCTTCGTACGATGCTTGAGAGCGAATCTGCGTCAGCCGTGTCGAGGCTCTCAGCTTTTAAATATTCTTAATTAAGAGGATCTTCAGAAGTTGTTGGTTTGATCTTAGAAATAAGACGATTGCAGGTTCCAGTTACGTAACCCTTTGGAATTCATCTGTGTATGGACGTCTTCATCACTGTACGCTCGGCCTGTATCCTTTGTCTTCACTTTGGCCTCGTTCTCTGGTTATTTCTTGCATAGATTTTTTTTTTTTCTCTGCAATTGGATTATAAACTCTTGTAGGTCAGGGAAAGCATCTGCTTCCTTTGCAGCACTGAGTATTTATTTTTAAGTATTAAAAAAAGGCTAGGGGTGAACAATTGGTTACAACGGTATTATCCAACATACCGGAGCCAATCAGCCACACAGGCCTTACCTAAGAGGGAGGAGAGTGTTTACCGTTCACACCAGAAGTAACATCATGCTTTGCACATAGTAGCATTTGAGATATATTTGCTGCATGAATGAATTCACTGTATAGAACACAGAATTATGGAAACGGAAGGCACGTCAAAGAAACCACCACTGGCCCCCTTTCTTTAAAGCAAATTATCTTCGACGGATGAAAATCTATCCAGTTTTAAAAAGACCATACATTTGCACGGTGAGTCATTTCAAGATTTTGAAGCCCTCACTATTAAAATGCTTTCTTTATATCCTGTCCTGTATGGCGGGGAAGTTGATGACACAGTTCCATTCAGATGTACCCAAACACTTCTGAGTTTTCCAAGGTGAGGAAAAGAAAAAGCGGGAGGAAAACAGAGCGAGGGAGAGAAGGTCTGGACGGATGAGCAGCTGCCGATACTGCACTCCATTTTTTTGCATCAGATATTTATCTTCCCTTCTGAATATCTTTTTTTTTTTTTTCTCCCAAGGATAGGGAACCATGGCCTAGCATTAGAGAGGTGAGTGAAAGGTTTTTGTTTTATAATGAACTGAAATTATTTCCTTATGGTGAAAGAAAAACAGCTATTCTTTAGCTTTAAAAAAAAAAAAGGAAGCATGTGTAACTGTGAGGAGAATACTAAGGTTTTGTAATTTCCTTTGGAAAAAAGTTGTAACTTTGAATGAATACAGTAGCTTTATATATGAAAGATCATCAACCTGAATACATAGTCCTGGGAATTTTAAGGCCATTGACTTCAACTTTCTGGACGAAGGCCAAATGAAAATATCTTCCTTATGGGCTAAGGAGGAATAATCCGAACTATTTATTTTAGCTATGTAAATGTATGCATTGTTTTCATTAAAGCAGCCATATTCTATTTTATACTCTGTGGTTTTCTTCTCTCAATGTTAGGATTCTGAATAGAACTTAAGATGGTATCTATTTTCACTTAATATTAGATAGCCCTTTATTTCTTCTGCAAAATGGACAGTTCAAGTTCAACTAACACGGAAAAGCCACGCTCTGTATTTTCTTTAGTACACAGCTTAAGAATTTTCTGGAGCAACTTACTCTTTCTCCTTTGGGACCTGCAGGGCCATGGGGTCCCATAGGACCATCTGTACCCTAAGAAAAGATAAAAATAAGATAACATGAGACATAACACAAGGGCTGCGAGAGTCGCAGTTATAATTTGTCCCGGACTTTTCCTGGGTGAATGATACCTTAGAACGTCATGAAGACAACTTGTCTCCTTTCAAAGCACTTTACACTCGGTTCTTTCAGGCCAGTGGTTTCCAGGAAACTCACACAAAAGGGATGAATTATGTAACTGCGTATTTCAATGACAGGTACACACAAGAAGCTGTATATCATATTTAGTTATATACTTACTTCCGGACCAAGTAAAACATCTTCACTTGGCCCCTATAATCTTAAGAGACAAATGTCACTGTTTTTCCTGTCACCTATTCCTGAAGCCCTCTCTGCACACCAACTGCCACTTGTGCCCAGCCACGCTCTGAAGTCTTGCTTTTAGCTATTTAAGAGGCTTAAACAGTTACACACGTGGAAAAAAAATTATTAAATAAATGAGAACAGTGTTTAACTGTTCAAACTCAACTTTCTGCAGCTCCCTCGGGAGTAGTGGGGCCCGCAGGGCAGGACTGATTCCTACAGGTTCTGCTGCAGTGGCTGAAGTCGCACACCGGGCAGCCGGGATGATTTAATGGCATAATTCCCTTCTGGCCTCCCAGTCAGTTCACGATTAGGATTTCTGTGGGAGGGGAGGTAATATCTGAAAGAATACAGGAACACTGAGGTCCAGTGAAAATGATGACTGCCCGAAGCAGGTTTTTAGAATTGAAAACCTGGGAATTTCTTTTCGATTCTTAAAAATGTAGCAAGGACTTCAAAGATATTTGCTCATTTTCAGGAAGACCATGATTAGATATTCAAAGAACTGATGATCATATTTGCAAATGTAGGAACTACTCCAGCACAATTTGCCTATAGTATTCCCATTTCCATTCTATTCTGGTTTCTTCTGTCAGAGCCTTGTGATGGAAAAGAATTCAGAGTTCCAGACTCGTTCTAACGTTGGTGAATTCACCTCCACTGATCTTTTTCTTACTGTCTGAATTCAAAGTTCACCTTCAGGCTTCTAAAGTACTATCTGTGGCTGAAGTTTAAGAGACGGAGCTGCTAAGAACCAAAGAAAAGACACAGAATGACAGAAGACAGACAAGTCACTTCTATGAGCAGAGATCTGAAAGTAGCTCCGAGGAGAAAGTGACATTTCTAGGATGGAGATAAACCTAAAAGGAAAAGCAGGTTAAAATAATGTCACATTATTTCACTCTCTGCAGGGGGCCTCTCTCACGGCATCGCAAGGAATGTCTACTGGTTGTGGGAAAATCTGCCTGGAATTTTGAGACAATGAAGCTAATCAAACTGGCCATTATCCTGGCAACTCATCCAGACTTGAACGTGGGCTTTGGACGTGGGCTCTGGCAGCGTGGGCTGCAGCCCTTCCCCCGTCCGCCGTCCCCCTTCCACTCTAGCCCCGAGGACCCTGTCATCCCTCGATGAGAGGACCCGGAGCAAAGGGGTCCATCCAGGATTCACAGCCGCAAGACACGTCAGAGCACGACGAGGGACTGAACTCACCCGGGATCCTGGCTTTCCGTCTAAGCCAGATGCTCCCTGCGTGATTGGGTTGGTGGCAGGGTTGGTGGTGGGGGGGGGGACACGAATGACAAGAACAGAGATTAGTACGAGGTTCTGATGACCAAATACAACACTTCAAGCAACATAATAGGCAGTCACAGGGCTCTGGGATGGATATCACATTGCTACACATTGTTAGTGTTTTTTAAAAGAACAAACCACATGACAATAAACACCCCACAGATGATGGCATTTTAATGACATTTCTAGGCGACAAATTCTTACTTAGAAATCAGGTTAATGGGATTTATAAAGTGGGCTGCAAAGTAGTTGCTGATAACAGTCAGAGGCTCATAATTTCCATATGAAACTCCTTCTCTAAAGACTGTACTACTCAGAATATATTTCTTTAGGTTCTGAAGAAAAAAATAATGGCAATCTCCTAAGAAAAGGCTCATTATAATAACCAATCAAATTTAGTACTTCAGAGGGGAAAAAAAGGGCTCTGGTTACACTTGTTAAAATAGTATTTATGTTCATCTTGAAGCATTTTGTCCGGAAAAAAAAATTTAAAAATAGTATTTATGGATAACAAATGCAGGGTTTTAACATGGCATGATGACTCTCCGTGGGTTTTACGTGAACAGTATTCATTTCCTGGGTTGCTCCTACGTTCCCACTAGTTGCCACTAGAGGGACTTCTAGGAACAGGAAAAAGCCAGGCAAAAATCGTGAGACCCAGCAAAAAATAACTCCCAAACTAAATCGTTCCTGATTCCTTCAAATAATCCTTGCATCAAAGCCTGAATGGGAAATGACTTAAAAATCTAATGTTGTTTTCGGGCAATGCATGCTTTTCTTTGAACTCTAGGCTACACATAAATAGTGTATGATTTTAAAACGGCATTTCCAATGCTTGTTTCAAGAATAAGCACAATTATTTCTTTGATATGTTTTTTTGTAGCTCAAGGCCCAGATATTTATTTATAGTCCTTTAAAAACATTGATTAGATCAAGAGTATTTAAAAAAAGACAATGCACTGGCCCTAAAAATTCTCTTGGCAAGGCTGCAGAACTATGTATCCCAATTTTATGCTTCAGATGTAGTCAATAATACAAAATGGAAGGAAAAATCTATTCCAGCTGCAAACTCTACCAATAATGCTATGCTATAAACATTTTGGGTATTTTTAGTTTTTTATTTTAAAATTCCTTCTGTATAATCCTATTATGATCCATACCATAACAGCAAAATACATCTTTAGTTAGCAATGATTACCACAGAAATGTGTATTGTTGTTTGCTTAATGCTAGCATAGGTAGATCTCTTAGCTACATGTTGCATAAAAATTATCAATAGCCTTAAATTTGAAATTAGGGCAAACGTTAGATAAATAAGACTGAAAGTTAAAATAAAATAGAAAATCCAAACTTTCTTTTGCCTTTTGGTACATTCTTCAGTCACCATGATTATAATATTTGAAAATAAATGGGGAAATGGTAAAAATTTTCTACCAATAATATTATATCTACCTAGAATGCTGAGTCACATTTGTTATAGATACTCCATGTTTGTGGTGCGTTGATCTAATTGATGTGACTTAACCTATATTCTAATATGAGTCTTATGTCAGCCATTCAATGAATAAATGCATATTGAACATCTACTCCGAGCATTTGCTATCAACGGGAATACCTTAGTACTTGTGGTAGGACCCGTGGGAAAAAGGAAATAAGTGACTGTCAAGTTTTTGTTTCCTCCTACATCTCAAATATGTGTATAAACTATTTACGACTAGTGACTTTATGTCGTATTTTACCAATGTAATCTATAATATTCTTTGTTGACTTTTATCTGCATTCACTGAACAGACAGCATATTCAAAGCTTGAAATGAAAGCCTCACATTCAATAATAATTTTTAAAAATCTCTTTTTAGTTCTCGTGGAAAGAAGGCTGGCATAAAATGTATGAAGGGGAGGACATCTCTTTTTCATTAAAAATAAAAATAAAAAACAACTGCAAAATACGTCTTCCATACTATCCACTATTGCCACAAGGACCTCACGACGGGGAGTTTTCCAAACAAACAACACAGAACATGTAGAACACAGCATGACTGATTAATGTCAGGAGCCACAGCACTGACCTCGTGCCGTCAGCGATGGCCAGGGGCATACCTGCCACACACAGAGGGCCACGGTTTTCGGTATATAAGGAGACAAAACAACTGAGGGAGGATTTTAAGCTGCACTAAATTATAAAAAGCTTTGGGGAGAAATTATGAAATAACGAGCACGATACTTTCTAAAGAGGAGGATGATGGGGAAGCATTCTTAGCCCTGAAAGAGGAAGGTTGGCATGTATGTAACTGAAGAATGAGGGAACATTTACAGCATTGTTCGTCATGGGGTCTTCCTCCGACACAAGAGCAGATGCCAGAGAAAACAAAACCGGGCTCAGCTCTGCCCTGACGTGATGTTTGCTAACTACAGAAATCTCAACAGTAAGATAGCTGCTGGCAAACCAGAGTTGTTACTTAGGGTAGAAAGAAAAATCTGAGATTTGCACTGAAATGGAAAGTTTTCTTTACTTACTGGAAGACCAAGGGGTCCTCTGTCACCCTTTTGACCTGGTTCACCCTTCAATCCTTTAACACCATTTAACCCTGGTTCACCCTAAATGCAAAAGCAAATGCCAATTTTGGTTGCTATTATGGGTGTTTAAACTGTGAGAGAAGAGAGCCAGTCTCTGAGATAGTTGCAGATTCCAGTTTTAGGTAACAGCAGAGTCAGGCTAGTTTGTCTTGCATCAGCTTGAAAATGAATTTAAAAAAATTTAAAAAGTTAATACACTGAAATTGACAATTAAATGATATTCTAGAAGGCAAAACTCCCAAGAAAGCGTGCTCCTTAACAATCAAAATACGTAGGACTGAATTCCTGAATCTTTGAGTCCTATCTCAAGGAAATTAGTATTATATTACATTGTTATGATCAAGCAAATTAAAGACAATCACAGTGAAGGATGCTAAAAGAGGTTCAGTAGGAAAAACCCACTCTGCTGGGATGGAAAACTGGAATATGCAGGATAGTGTTATAGACAGATATTTTAAGCCTTTAAGCATTTTGCCCAAGGGAATGAGCTAAAAATGTAGCAGCTGATGTTTGAAGTAATGCCATTTAGCAAGTCCTCAGTCACTGACACTGCCAAGTCAGGTCCCTACATGGATTAATCAAGAGTCGACAACAAATCGCCAATCCCAGAAGACAACATGAAGATCAAAGAACTTGAATGTAGTTTCACTGTCTGTCTGCCCGATGTTAGAATAAAGGAGGTATGGATTTAACTCTGGGTTGCATTACAAAAGCCATGGTAAATGATAAATTCTCTTGACTCTATTGTTTAAAAATCAAAGAACACAGTACACCTATTTTCCATCAGTAACAGCATGTCAGAGAGAGAGAAAGTTCTGGCCTCTACACTTTTCAGGCATAGACATTAATTTGTCAAGAAAGTCTTGAAGGACTGGAGAAAGGAGGATGAATTCAGACTCAGGTGCCCTGCAGAGAGTCTTGCTGCGTGGGGCCAGGGGAGGGGGAGGTCCCGCACACAAGGCAGAAGGGATTTCTAACCCGGGCAGAATTCACTCAGTTTGCCTGATGGTGAAGGTCAGTGTGGTGCTTGTGAAACGAGAAGCGTCCAGAGCCCCACCCAGTCCAGGGTAGCCAGTAATGGGTTTGTTTCTGTATTTCTGTATTTGTTTATTTTTGAGACAGGGTCTTGCTCTGTTGCCCGCGCTAGAGTGCAGTGGCATCATCACAGCTCGCTGCAACCTCAAATTTTCGGGCTGAAGTGATCCTCCTGCCTCAGCCTCCCGAGTAGCTGGGACTACACAGGCGCCATGCCTGGCTAATTTCTTTACTTTTTGTAGAGACAAGGTCTTGCTATATTGCCCAGGCTGGTCTTGAATTCCTGGCCTTAAGTGATCCTCCTGCCTCAGGCCCCCAAAGTGCTAGGATTACAGGTGTGAGCCACCATGTCTGGCCTTGAGTACCTTGAATAAGCCTCCCAGGCGATTCCCCTCAATAGGGAATTCCGGGAAACACTAAGCTAGATTCATCCATGGAATCACACTGAATACCTGAACTTTCAAAGGGGTCACAGAGTAATGAACACACTGGCACGACACAGTAAATTTTCAGGAGTTTGGAGACAGGATGTCCACAGTGTGGCCACCATAGCAAACCCACAGGTGCTGCTGTGGGGAAGGTGTGATCACAAGAATGCCACTGAGTCAGAGTCAACATGATACTGAGGCCGAGGCTCTAAACTCGAGATCCACGGCTCTGCACGTGTGTGCATGTTCAGCACGTGGTCTTGGGAGGACGAACGGTGGGGAAGCCTTGATAGGCTCTGAGACTCTTTGGTGGGGAAATAGGAATGGATAGAAGTGGGCATTAATTGGGAAGGACAGTTTAAAAACAGTTAAATCTAGTAACATAAAGGCCAAATTTCAATACTGGACCTAAATTGTCATCCTAGATCTGTCATGAACTAGTTGGGAAATTTGGGGCAAACAGCCTAAACTTCCTGGGCCTATAGTTTATCATCTATAAAATCAAGTTTGCTGTCTAGCATAGATAATCGACGAGGTTCTTTTCAACTGTATAATTCTCCGAAATCTATGACTTCAGTAACAACTGAAGCTACGTGGACAAAATAAATCACTGCATTTCAGATAATCACAAGGATCTTGAACATCTCCTCACCCTGTGGTGATGGCATTTCTGAATGACTCATGGAATTAAACTTAGTCTTGGTGGCTTGGCCCCTGGGTCATTACGATTAGGCTGGTCTTTGGTGGCATCTTAAAACCCAGCGAGAGCCTAGGAGTGGGAAGCACTGATTTAGTCAGGAGCGGGGAAAAGGCCCAGACAGGTGAAATAACCACCATGATCATGACGCTGACAGATGGGCTCTCTCCTCTGACCCCCTGAACAGAGCTCTACCCCCAAATTCTAACCTGTGCTTCTGGAACACAAGAACCGCGTGGGCCCGCAGGAACCCACCCCCAGAGGAGAGGCTGGGCTGCCTCCGGGTGTTCTGTCGCCTGGTGCTGACATCGCACCCACGTCTCCCCAGCCCCTGCCTTTCTAACGTCCCAGCTTACTACAGAGGTGCTGTCGGGAGTCCTTGCACCTTCTTGCAAGCAGCCTTGGGGACGAGCTACAGAATGTCTCTGTTCAGAGAAAAGCATCAAATAGCAACAAACAATAACATCTGACTTTGATTGGGCATCTATCAGCAACGATGCCAGGTATTTTGCTAAGTGTTTTAAAATCGTACCTCATTAAACGATCATGAGGCAAGTCACCCGGCTGGGTAAACGAAGGATGAGAGGGGGTCAGTAGTCTGCCCAGAGCTGAGGCTAGAACGTGGTCCTCGCCACGTGTGCTGCCTGGAAGGACGAGGGGCTTGCCTTCGGGCTCACCGTACTCCCCGGGATGGGCTCTCTGTCCACACGAAGGCAAAGACCAGCTGGAGGCCCGCCTCCCAATGCAGGCTGCACTAATTCCGACAGGGGGGCTCTTCTCCATTGTTCCTTTTTTAACCCAACGAGTGTAGAATACATGTAAGTAGTGTGACCATCTCCGCAGTACAGCGCATGGTGCACGCCGCCCCATTCTAGACCAGCGACTTCTGGGGAAGCTCAAAATTAGGGCGCTGGGTGGTCACAGCATTCAGGTGCAGGGCTGCTACACGGCAAGCAGTATCAACGAGTAACATCCAAATACACAACTAGAGACACCAGAAAAGTATCTGGACTAGTCTGATAATCTCATCAGATCCACCCTTAAATGGCTGACTCGAGTATATTATGATTAGTCACTTAAGCAGCTGACGTAGTGACAGAGGAAAAAGGCAAAATGAGGAATCATTTTTCTCCAGGTGATAGCACTTAAATTTGTTGTAAGTCGTTGCGTGTTGTGAGATTTAAACATCTGGATGCTTAAAGGCTTAAAGATTATCAACATTACTCCACAAATAAATCAAACAGGACAGACATGCTTCCGCCATGCTTCTCCGTGATTATCAAGGAAAGAGAAATCAAACAATCACGGGATTTGTGGGATTACCTTTGGTCCAGGGAGTCCATGGGGTCCCTGAAAATGGAAAACAGAGCTTTTAATTAAGAATTGATTCACCGTTTCCCAGCAGAAGTGAATATTATATCAAGTCACAAAAGAGATGTAAAACAAGAATCTTCTTGTTTGAGCTCTAGCTAGAGGCAGGCCAGTGGATGTTATTTAGTACCTACCAAAAGTTCCTTCCAGCTCTTGGATTGCTCTGTAATAGGAAATTCATTAGTAGCAATTCTGTCTGCTCTACACCTCTGCAGGGGACGGAGAAATCTGTCAGTGTTATATGGAAGAAGAAAATGGAAAAGAAAATATTTTGAACTCATATTACTCCTATTTCTCAAATTTCCATTTTAAAAAAAATCTAGATGGAATACGTGAGATGCTCCATGAGTTTAAATGGAATAGAGATAAGATGTAAAAGACAGAAATTTGCCAAAGAGAAGTCCCAGACTTTAAGTACCAGGGAAGAGACCTTTTCCATGAACTCCTCCAGATTGGAGGTGTTGAAGAATCTAAAGTAGACAGGAATACTCTGGTTTCCGTTCAGATCACATAAATCTTTTGCTTTTTAAAGGAGATGGGACGTGAGGAATTGACAGTCAATTTTGAGATCCTGTAGCATCATTTATGCAATTTAAGATTAAGGAAAAGATTCTAATACAGGAAGGCTAAGCATTATTATTTTGATTGCACTTAATTTTACAAAAACAAATGCTTCAGGGGTCTTATAATAATTATTTACCAGTGGAAGAAAGTGACAATGCATACCTGAATCAAGATAGAAAAAAGTCATGCATTTTGTAGAAAATCTCAATATAGAGACTAATTAGCCAAATTAAATTAAATTAACTAAGGCTACTGTGGATTGCTTTCAACTTTTCAAGTGAATTAAATAAACTATTTGTAGAGAAGAGTATTTAAATGTCCATCGGTAAAATCACACAACAGCAGGAAAACATTTTTGCCAAGCAATGCCTAGATATTTGTTACCTATGTCTACACTAGAATAATATTTTTCCTTTGGATAAGTTGTGGATAAACTTTTTCAGGAAACGGCTGCTATTTTATCAGGTATTCTTATTTCATTTTAATAATGGGTTAAAATTCCTTTCAACGAATTCATTTTATAATAAGAACAGGATGTAGCATTTTCTGATTTAACCTTCTAACTTAAAGTAGAGGAAGTATTAAAAAAAAAGTCAAAAGTATGCCATTGGCTTAATTCTTAATGAACCATTTGGTTTTAGGAAAATAAGGTCAATTATAATTGTGGTATGAAATAGAAATAGCAGTTAGGAAGAAGTGGGCAATTGTCTACCTACCCGCTGTGGTTTAGGCCATTCCAATGATGCTCTTTCTTAGAGCATAATGGGAGGACGTGTGATCACAGTTCACTTAATCCGCATTATTGAAGTCTTTTGGTCTACTGAGACGCCTTAGAGACGCATGTGACCTCATAGCCTGCTTAACTTGTCCCTATCTGCACCTGTCAAGTGTTCTAACCCTAACACGGCTGTCACGGGCTCAACATGTAGAGCATCATACTTCCTTAGTGACCGCCTTCCTCACTGGCCACAGGTTCCACGAGGGCAGGTGGCCGTCTCCGTTGGTCACTGCGGTCAACCCCGGGCCTGGCTCACTGAATCAGCCAAAGCACCGTAACAGTGAAAAGGAAAAGCTCTAACACGGTATGTCATCTGTGGAAACAAGCTTCACTTTCTTTAAAGAGACAAGGTACTGCCACACTGCCCAGCCTGTGCAGTGGCTGGTTCACAGGTGCCATCGAGGGACACTCGGCCCTGACCTCCTGGGCTCCCGCAGTCCTCTCGCCTCAGCCTCCCGAGTGGCCGAGACCACAGGTGCGGCCTCTGCACCCGGCTGACCTTCAGTTTTTGTCACACGATTTCGTAAACGTGCTTTTTTAAAAATGAACACATAACTCTACATATCTTACAGGGTGCAATGTGCTATTTCCACACACGCACACATAAATGTTCACATCGAACATTTCCTCAAAGCGTCTCAAAACTCAAGGTTTGTTAGAAACGTCCTTTCATGGCTACAGTTACCAATCTTACTCTGCCACTCGCAGACTAGAGCGGTGACCGGTGAGGACGGTTGGCCAACGTTCCTGCCATGAGGCTGGAGTACAGCTCGCCAGACCTGCCTGTCCTGCCTCAGCTCTGCTGTCACAGAACTGCCCTCTCTGCCCAGCATCTGTGACCAGGCGAGTGGAGGACCACACTGTGGAGTCAGCGTCTCTCTAAGCCCCTCGTGTGTTCTGTGCCCTCCGCAGACAGCAGCACAAAACACAAGCTGGCTGTGTGGACGCTGCACTCGCGCTTGCTCCGGTAGCACGTTCACAAACCAACAATCACGCTTTGGAGAGATGGGAAACTCACCATGGGGCCGGGTGGGCCGTGGGGACCCGGTGGGCCTGGGGGGCCTATGATCTGTATGTCCAAAAAGATAAACACGGATTTGGTTACTCCATTTAGACAAGGCAGTTCAGCTGGAATCTCGTGCAGGGCTTCTGCTAAGGCCGTTAGTGGTTGCAGAGGATACTGGAATAAGTGACGTGCCTGAGACTCTGGATTTAGAAATCCCTTCATGAGAATAAAAAACTTCAAAAAAAAAAATACGGTTGTTCTACAAAAGCCAGAACAAATCAGGAGCACATTTAAAAGGAAAGGAAGCAACTGATGAGCAAGAAATGTCAAAATGCCACGACCACTATTAAACTTCCAAATACTTCACTGAGCATGAGCAGGGCTCTAGAGAAAATAAAAAGTATGTTCTATACTCACAAAGTGAGTGGGAAAACCAGTGATTTTCTCCCCAGGATTGGACAGTCCTCTGAAAAACTGCTTCCACCTCGGACCTCTGAGATACTTTGTCTCTTACTGTACGAGGCCAACGGATACTTTTTCTACAGTTTGGCATACAGAGAGGTTCGAGGTCTTTCTACGATTGCCAAGCCTTCTCGCGGAGGTGGAGCTAGGCAAAGGACAGGTCAGAGTTTCAGGAGTTGCAGGAACCACGGAAACTGAGCCACGTGGACTTACGGAAGGACCCTGAGGACCTGGCATTCCGGAGTCTCCTTTTTCTCCTTTCATTCCGTTGGCTCCCTGCAAATAACCATTATGCAGAGGTAAGCACGTAAAGTTCTTTTCTTTCTTTTTTTTTCTTTTTCTTTTTTTTTCTGTTCACAGCATCAGAACATATAAAGTTATTTTCAAAGAGATAACTGAATTTCCTCTGGAAACCCATCCTTCTGTCGAAATTTTCTAGCATTATGCACATGATGTATGCAAGAAAGATTTATCTCTTTGCATTCTAGCCTAAAACAGCAACCTTACTAAAAACCCTAGGACTGCATGTGATACGTAAAATAAAATATAAAGCAAATAAAAACTAGGTTGGGCTTGATTGGTTAAAGTTATACAGTGTTAAATATATTGGGTTATAAACATTGTATCTTTTGTGGTGGTGCTCATTTTAAACAGCAAAGGCAAGTCTTTTAACTTAGTTTTTACTGACATTTATATACTTCCGTGCTTAGAAAAGATATAAGGCAATGAAGTTTACTACTTTTTTTTTTTTTTTTTTGCAATTTCTACATTTTCCTCTTCAAATTCTCAGTAAAAATTATGGGGGAAAACCATAAAAACACCATCCCATAGAATTATACACACAGAGAGCACTTTTCAGAGTAACTTGTTTTTTAATTATTCTATATTTTTGGCTGTATTTCTTTATTACGGTTTATTTTATAAGAACCAGTTACCACTATCTTATGCACACTAAATTAAAGTGACCAACCATATTAATCTTACTACCTTCTAGTGAAAATAATTCAGGAATACATGAAAGTTTACTTTATAATTTATTTGGTAACATGCTTTAAAATTTTAGTCTCCCAGTGGAGTAATTAACAATAATACATCAAATATTTCAAAATAAAAAATATTAGATGAACCACTAGATGAGACTGCAGTTAATAACTCTTCTGATGGTTTATCTTAATAAGAACATATAGAAGTATAAACATACCGGTAATCCAGGAAGTCCAATTCCTCCTTTTTCACCTGGCACACCTGGGTCCCCCATGTCTCCCTTTGAGCCTTTGAGTCCCTGCAAATGACAGGGTTTGCATGTAAGAAGCATAGTGACCCCTGATAAGAAATATAGTGACCCTTGATAGTTACAACCTAGGGAAAATAGAATTCCAGATCAATTTTGTCAACAAGTTGGTCCTCTGCTGAGATAATTCTTTTTTTAGATAGAGTTCATTTTTAGGTAGAGTTCTTTCCTTCCTTCTTTCTTTCTTTTTTTTTTTTTGAGACAGAGTCTCACTCTGTCACCCAGGCTAGAGTGCCGGAGCAGCAGCCTAGCTCACAGCAAACTCAAACTCCTGGGCTCAAGTGATCTTCCCACCTCGGCCTCCCAGAGTGCTGGGATGACAGGCGTGAGCCACAGCACCCGGCCGATTTTTAGGTAGAGTTATTTCTTACAGTAACCTTCTACATGCAGTCAACACTATTTCCCCTGGTAATGGAGGAGATTAAGTTCTATGAAGCCATTTAAATATGAAAAATATAAACTTAGATTTTGATGTCATTTCTCCTGATTTCATCCTTTTGCCTGGCAACTAATTTTATCTCATTCGTCCTGAAAACAACTTAATAGATTTAATTCTCAACAATATGTTATACATTTTAAATGAGGTCCCAGTGATACAGTAACAAAGGTGCAAACAAATTTCTCCCATCTGCAGCCACCGTACTCCGCTAAGTCCCCTGAACTGCATGCAGAAGTTCCGTCACCATCAGCACTCTGTGGTCCCGTCTACAGACGGGTAAATCATTTACTGTCCACGACTGTTCAATGGATGCTTAAAAATAGTTCCATTTTCTCAGTGTTCTTATTTTGTTCTCATGACATCTCTATGAGGTGAGCCAGAATGTTATTTTTATTCTCCTCTGAAGAGGAGTCCCGGATAGATTGACAGGGAGTATTAAGAACAAAGCTAAAGCATCCTAAAGCTTGAATGATTTTGCAAACAAAACTAATGCTTAATTTAAAACCAACTGCTTTTTAGCATTAATGTAATTTCTAGAACAGATGGTGGGGAAAAAAGAGAGGAGATCCTATATCAACACCCATGACTTTTGGGCTTTGAGCCTATAATAAAAGTAGCGATACATAATGATGCTTTAAATATGGCATATATCTTTAGAAATTACCTGCTCGCCATCAGCTCCTGGCATTCCCGGAGATCCTTGCTCTCCCTGTTAAGATAAAAAGTGATGCTTGTCTCCATTTATCATTCTATTGCACTAAACGAAAAACGATGCGAGTTGGTTAACAGTACAGTTTGACTTTCAGCAAATGCATGGTAACCCAAGGATACTCTATTACAGCACATATCTAAACTCAGTGAAATAATAATCTCCCTTGAAGATTATGTATAATACTCATATTTAGCTTAGGGGCAGTGTTTTCACTTTCTTCTCTGTAAGAGATGCAGGCTGAAAAATATGGTAAAAGAAGACTGACAGAGAGAATTTGACGGCTGACCATATCCTATAGCAACAGCCTATAGGCCCCAGTTAATTTTTTTCTCCATCTGTATGGTTTCTCACATTTTCCAATTTCAGTAAAAAGCAAAACAGAACAGTTAACCTAAGAAAAAATAAAACGCAAAGCCTCATGAATTTACAAGAATATTTTAATTGGCACGGTGTGAACAGTAGATTCAAATTCATGATTGTGAGTGTGCTATTTCCAGAAACGCCTCACTGAAGGATATAATAAATCAGATAATATCTTAATCCACATGAAGTTACTTTTGGGTCAATTCAATTTCCTATACGGTGCTGGGAATGAACTAAAATTTACTATTCGTATTATTATTTATTAGAATTTTTGACAAACTCAAAATATACAGATTTATTTTTTTAAACTAAAGACGTCCCATTAAAAACAAATTTACATTATACAATATGCCTCAGATGTATTTACATAACAAATGCTTAGTCACTTTTCAGTTTTGAAAGGTACTGAACAGATTCCTTGACAGGTTAAGACATTATTTTATATCAATGAGTCATTCATGTGGATTCCATTACAAACACCCCTGATTCGCACACTGTGGAAACTTCGTGAAAACAGCCCTTCTGAGTGTGGGGGACTGTCTCACAGACAGACTTCCAGTGGAGCTGACTTGGGGCTGGCTGTATTTTCTAGAACGGCTTGTTTGGTGATGTTGTAAACCATGATATTACAATGGGTAGAGCTCCTTGCCCTGGTAAAAACTTTAAGAGCCGTGGGCTACAGCATGAAATCTGAGCTTTGCAATGTTTAAGGAAGGCATGATCTTGTGGTTCTAAAGAAACGAAATAAAAAAGTGGGGGAAAGGGTCTTTTCTTATTTCAGATTTCCTGTTCTTTGTGGTAGCAGGAAAGTTTATTTTGCCACAAACAAGTCTGCTGAGGTTGGATGCACCTGGCCAAGCCCTCGTCTCATTCAGAGTCTGAATACTTGTCAGCACTGTGGATCCAATAATGATTGTTTTGCTAAGCTTTTCCATTTAAAATGTGACTCACAAATGTTTCAAAGAAAAGCATAATTCATGAGTTATTCATTTTTCCTTCACCCCTTAAGTGTGGTTGGTAAGAGGTACTTGACGTCTAAGAAATCAAACAATTCTTGTTTGACAAGGAAAGGAGGCATGCCAACGGAGTGAGTTCCCATTCAACCTGAGAGCGAGTCCTGGGATTAGGATAGGTTTTAGATTTGACTCGGGCTACATTTTGCTGTCTCTTGGCCATAGCCACATCCCACCCCAATTGCCCAAACCTTCTAAAGGAGAGATCATGGAAGCCGTAAAGGACTATCTCAGCTAACGCAAGATCTCAATTACAAGACCGTTGTGGGGTGGGCGTGGGAGGGATAATCGTACAGTGGGAAGGACGCCAAGCGTAGGAGGAGAGAGAGAATGACTAACCCCCTCCTCCACACCACTCGCGAGATATTCATCTGGCCAACTTTCCCCATCTTTCAGTTCCAACTCAAAGCCTTCTTGACTCCCAAGACTTAGAGCAGCCTTCCCGGGCACACGCACAGCACATGTGCTAATTAAAACACTTACTCTGTCTGTTAATAATTATGCCTTTACTTGCCTCTCTCCCTCGCTAGGCTGTAAACTCCTTGCTGAAACCTCTTACTAGAACCCTTGCCAGTTACTAGTCCTTATCACAGAGTGGAGGCTAACAATTACTTACTGAATAACTGAATTAATAAATGAATAGGAATTGGATTATAAAGCCAGGGGGATTTATAGGTTTTAGTGATACAGACTTTTGAGTGAAGTGGTCCTTTTTGCCTCTTTGAGTCAAGGCACGGGTACCTTTTGGGCTTCTGGGCTACAGAGAAAAGTTCTAGAAGCTTTTGAGGTTTGTAAGGAATGAGGAGTGTATTTAGCTTTGGGAACAATTTTGGTTTTGGAAACTTAGTCAAGTGAGGAGAGGAAGCAAGGAACTTAGACCTTGGTTGACTCTACACAAGGAATACCCTTGTAGGTTGCAGATACCCTTGTAGGTTGTCCAGTTCAGTTCACAATGATATTAAAAAAATAGAGATCCAGACAGCCTTGCTTACCAGAAATAAAGACTGTGTGTGACTGGAACATTTTTTGTGTGACATCTCTTAGGGAGACCAGAATGTGGTGGAGAAAGACACAGTTAGGAATCCTACACCTGACATTAATGTTATGCATGAAATCTGTTTGAAATTGGGATCTATGCTCTAAATATTAATACATCTCACATAGGCAAGGACCTCAGTAATATTTTACTTTATATTCCTTTATATAATGGAAAATAAATTTTCTATGTACTAGGTTTCTGTTTTTAAGTATCAGGAAAGAGTACAAAAGCTGATATGGGTGCATGTGTGTTATGATAGACTTAGCAAATAAACTGCTTTAAGAAGCATAAACAAAAGATGAATTTTGAAACCACTTGACTCTCCCACAAGAATCCAATGACAAAAGCCATATTTCAACACGTGTAGGTCAGTGCTGAAAAGCCAGAGTCCCTGGCCATGTGTCAATTGATCAAACGTGGCTGGATGACTAAGCTTTAGTTTGGAAGGATAAAGCTAACACAATCAACAGATTTAGACAGAATCAAGTAATGCTAGGTTACTACTCTTTGTAGTTAGTATGTTTCATTAGATAAGACTAAAATGGCAGAATGTCTGAATATATGTAATAAAGGAATGTGTCCAAAAAAAGACTCAAAAATGATTCCTAAAACTGTCATTTCTGAATGCATCATGCTAAAGCTTCCCTTGTTCTTTTTACTATAAAAGAATCGGAAGGAAGGATCATTCTCAGTGTCAAAGTAAGTTTCCTTCAATCCTCCTCTATTTAAATATTTTCTTTTTTTCATATACATTAATATTTCTTCACATTTATAAGTTCTATGGAACTTGTTTTTCTTTTGTTTAGTATTCTGTTTTTCTCAATGTCCTCCCCTAAATTTAATTTCTCTCCCTTCTTTTCTAGTTTTCCTTTCTTCTTTACTGATTTTCCCTCTTCCTTCAGTCTAAACCTCAATTCTTTCTCTTCACTCTCTGAAGCAATATTGCTGATCCCAGCTTTTCTAGCATTTTGTAAGATTGATTTTCAAGAACACATGCTTAACATGGGCTTGTCTGTATTGTATATGGTAAACGGAAACAAGCAAATAAAGAATAACCTTTGGCCCTTGTAGTCCTTGAGGTCCGGGAGGTCCAGGGGGACCCTAAATCAAGAAAAGGTACAATTTTAAAAAGTAGCAAGTATATATATTAACATTCATGCTTTAAATAATAAGCATATTACACACTTCTCTTATTTCTGTCAAAATCAGATATCCCCCAACATTGATTTGTAGTGGGGAAAAATTTTGCTAGTTATATAATTATAAAAACTACCTATGTATATACTAACATCAACAACACATTTTAGGTCAAACTAATACTGAAGGTGCTTTTGGGTTGATTCTGTAGATGATGTACAATTGCTGCTGTGCCCCAAATTCACCTTCTCAGGATGAATTAGCTTATTAATATTATCTGTGTTTCTAGAAACACTCCTTGCCCTTCCACCCCAAGGGATTTGATTTCCCAAGTACTAAAGAACAAAGCTGTGTTGTTAAAATAAGGCCAAAGACTTTAAAGAAAATTAACAATAATTTTGTTTCATGACGTTTTCACTAAATAGAGAGTGACTCAACAGCGGCAAATGTTGTAAAAGGTTATTAACACATAAACACACAAAATCAAATATCAGATAAAAGCGATTGCTACATTAGTACCATTTTGACGGGCATGCATCAACACCAAATACAAAATCACAAACCACAGAAACCATGCAATTGAAGTTACCGTGACAGTTAAGGTGGTAATCCTCTGTTGAGAAAATGTATTGACAAAGACAGAGTTACCTATTTGTGTGCCGAAGTACAACAACACATTTCTGAAATATCAACTTTTTGAATATGTTTTGGCAAGTCCGAGAATTGACAAGATACCGAGAACATATTATCCTATCTTCAACACAGCATAGTTGTAAAGGTTTTTTTTTAAAAAAAATTAGTTTTAAAGTCTTATTTTTAAAAATCTATGGTCAAAGAAAATAAAATGTCTAAATTTTAATTCACCTGATTAAAAAAATCATATAGTACAGTAATACACATTAGAGGTTGGTCAGCATAATTGTGCAATTTTGCTATTGATAAAAGCTCTAGTCTAGAGAAAACAGAAATATTCAATTGCATATTTTTCTCTTTTAGTCTACAGCTCATTTGTTGCATTAAAATTAACATTTTTTGTGTGTTCACCATGACTAAGGATATTAGTTAACATGCAATTAATCTAGTTTCTTAAAGTGCTAGAGAAATGTAACAAAATATACTCTCTCAAAGTATGACTCTCTAACCATGATCCCTAACCCATGAGTTATATTTTTGTATTAATATTTTCTAGTCTAGGTCCTCTGCCAAACTTTCTATAGGGCCTATAACCCACCACTTTATGAAATCATAGAGAGAGGAACACTTTCATTAGGGGCTCTGGTCACAGAGAAACATTATCTGGTTATATGTAAACTTGTGGGTGATAGTTTAACACTATCCTTTTGTTTTCCGCTACTCCATTCCAATGACTCAGCTGTTGTTACTGTTTTCATTACTGTTACTGTAAAAAATAATCTTACCATTATCTATCTCACTTCAAACACTTAATTGAGTCCCTAGTGACATGATGTCACTTTAGAAAACAATATATTTATGCATGTGTACAAACGGTTAAACTTTGTAGTTTATGATAAAATAAACAGTCATGGTCATATTATAGCTTCAGAGAAACACAGTAGGCAAAAAACAATCAGTGATTCTAAGATAAAAAGCAAAATGGCCACAAACTAAGGACAAGATTATATATATATTAAAAAAAGGGCCCAGAATTTTATGCCATGAGGTCTGTGTAACATGAGGCATCATTTACTTCATTCTTAAGGGATTCACCTAGGGTAAGAGTTGGATTTATAGTTGTGATAAAGTTACTTTTTCACTCTTATAGTGTAGATGAGTCATTTAAACAGGGCACTTAGGAAATTATAAAGTAGAAATAATTTTTCTATCATTGCCTTCTGATTACAGATTACTTTTTAACTAGAAAGCAGAATCACAAAACCTTAGAAAGGAAAGGGAGTTTAAAATTCAAACTCTCTGAAATTTTTCCAACATGTGCCATATATGAATTCATTTTTCCACTTGAACACAAACTAGTTTGTCTTTTTTAAAATTGAAGGATAACAACATGTTTTATAATGAGCCACATAATAAAAGAGTATGATTAATGGTAACTGAACTAACAGATGGGGTTTAAATGATTTTGTTGAATGACTATGTTTGTAAGACCTGAAAATTGTGTAGTATTCCATCCAAACGACAGCAAGCTAAGCTAATTTCACAAATACACAGTTTTGATCACCATCTGGAAGCATCTGAGTGCAGACACACGGAGCAGTCCTAAAGGTATCAGCTCACTCTGGATTTCTTGTATGTGGCTCCTCTAAGTTAAAGCTACATAAACTCAGCAGGGTTCCCTCTTGATCTCCAGCATTGGTTTGAAAACCAGAATTTTTAGCAGTGATGGAGAAAGACATGCCATTCTCTAGTGAGACATGGTGTGGAATGAGAGGCATGAACTGCAAATTGCGTAAAGACTATTTATTCCCTGAGATGCTTATATGAATCTCTTTAGAATTAAAGGTTATTTTCTTTCATTTCTTATAATGATGCAAACTTAAAATCACCCATGATTTACACTAAGCACAGGTTAAGGTTAGATGGTGATGAGAATTTTTAAAAGCTTGAGTTAGGAAACAGAGGTTTTACTGCTAATTGTGGAAATTTAATCACCTTAAACAAAAACAAATAGTTTAAGGCAATGTTTATATAAACAACAATTTTCAATAGAGGCAACAGTAAAATTTTATATTTCTAAAATGGTATGATTATAACTGTAATATACTCCTATTTATCTAATTTATCCTAGATTTTCTTTTTGGCAGATTGTTTTAAAGGAGGCAATAATGAATTGAAATCTGCAAAATTGTAAACATCCATCACTGGCTGGAGAATTAGAAGAATTAATGTGTACAGGTTGGGACATAACCATGAACTAGTGACTACGATGGATATTGACTATTGTGTAGTCACACAGAACTCAAGGTGAGAAAAAGAAACTGAGATTTTGTATCTTTTCATATCAAGATATAGGCGTCCCATTTTAAAAAAAGTATAGTGCTTTAAGCATATTAGTAAAAAGTGTTCAGAAGCTCCTAAAAATAACTGTGAGATCAATATTAGATTGCATGGACTCATAGAAAAATCTATTTCAATAACATATTCATTTTGCAGATAAGATCAGTGAAGTATAGATATATTAAGTGATTTTCCCAAAAGGACTCAGCTAGTTAGCAGTAGCTGAGTCCTCTTAAAGAGTATCTCTTAAAGGTGGTAGCAAGAATTATGGTGCCATTGGAAGTAGTTTAAGGGAAATTCACAACACTGCTAATAAATTAAGTTTTAAGAAAGGGTCCACATATTTGATAAGCAAGAACTTTGAAACATAGTAGGCACACCAAAACTTTGTGTTCTCTGTCTCTGTCTCTCTTTCTCTCCGTATGTAGTTATCAACCCATGGGAAAAGGGGAATAATTTAGAAAACTGGTTCTAGAACTTGACAATAACCCAGAGGCTGCTGTGTATGCCCAATCTACTTACACTGAGGAACAGAACCAGATAGATACATTGTCCAAGTACCGTTTTTTCCAAGCAGCACACATGCTTCTCTTCACATTTTACCACATGATAAAGAATGAAAAGACCAGAAGAATAGGCTCAGCTGAACACAGATTTTGCAAAAACTATTTCATAAATACCAATTAAAAATAGTAGTTGTAGCAAAGGACCCACAGAAGCATAGATCTGCCATAATTAGATGAGGTCAGTGAAATCATGAGGATGGAAAAATGATTCAAACAGGTACAAAATCGCAGAGAAATATTTAAGACCAGTAATTTGGTTGTCGAACAGAGAAATGGCGGTGCATATGAGTTAAGCATACTTGTTCAACCAATAACTCTTTAACATGTACACGCCCAGACAATACAAGCAGAACACATGCTTTCTGTCACCAAGAAACTTACAGTCTGATAGGAGGCAAGACTAAAATCAAGTCTGGATGTTAAACTACCGAGCCCTGACTGCTAGTGTTCGAAGGATTCAGAGGAAGAACTCCTCTGGGTGGCAACCGTGGATTGTAGGGTTAGGATTTAGACGGGAAAGAGAGGGAAAAAGAGTGGGATGAACCCAGGTGGAGAGGTTTGTGTGGATGTGATAAAAATGGTCCCACTAGGGGAAGCCCTGTGCTGCGGAGAATTAAAAAGTCGAGCATAGGACGGGCCAGATTATAGAGACTTAAGGTGGAGAAGTTTGAGCTTGATCCAGCAGGCAATAGGGGGTCATTTAGATTTCTGAGCTGATTAGAGCCATCAAAGCATGACAGTTCATTAAAATGAACCTTGGAGTGACACACAAGATGGATGAGAAGGGCGGGAGGCACCACGGGAAGACGGGCTGGTCAGGGGCATGAAGTGAACTTGATGGGGACCTACTGGACAGGTAGAACAGGCGGCCTCAACAGGCACTTTGGAAAGGAAGTAGGAGCACCTGGTGAGATGGAATAAAGGAAGAACTAAGAATAGTTTTTAAATGGCTCTGAAGTTTCTATCCCCCCAAATTCAAAGATTCATGGCATCACTAACAGGAACCGTCCAGTGAGGAAGGAAATCGTTCGGTAGGTGGGAAAGGCGATCAGTGTAGTTGTGGGTATTGGTGGAAGTCGATAAGGAACTGGAGCTTCCATAGTGGGAACGTGCTCAGACAGACGAAGGCAGGCACAGATGGAAGAACCGGGAGCTGCAACGTGGAAGCACAGAGGGAGGGAATTCCCCAAGAAAAGATGAGGGACGGGAGGATACCAAAAATCAGGGGATGGACAGAGAAACTGGAAATACCAAAATGGAGTGGATCCAGCAGAGGAGAAATGAAATGAAAGTTGATGGTAGAGAGACCAAAAAAAAAAAAAAAAAAAAGCGTGGTTTGGTGTAGATGTCACAGAAAAGCAAGGGTGATGCGCACGATGGACTTGACATAGAGGTCACTGTTGACCTTTGTCAGAGAAGTTGCGACAGAGCGATGATGGTGATGCAGACCAGGACGCGGGAGTCTACACAGGAGGAGAATGAATCGGAAGTGGAGGTGGTGGAGACGAGCCACATGGTCCAGTTTTGACTTAATGGGAGGGACAGGATTGAAGGGGAGTGACGGTAAGAAGTCCTTACAGAGGGCTCACGAGGTGCCCAGCGCTGTGCTAAGTGTCTAACATGTGTTTAGAGGCAGAAACTGACTGCTATTAACACTACCCTCGTTTTACAAATAGGAAACTGAGGCACAGAGAAGTGAAGTAACTTGGTCACACGTTTGGTGAGCGAGAAAGCCCCGATCTGAACCCGAGCGGCGGCAGCTCCGGGGCCACGGAGCTCCTAAAGGCTTTGCTCTCTGCAAGCAGGTGACAGAAGTCGGCCAAACTGACACAAGATTCACACCCGACACGGCGTAAGTATCTCTGAGGGTGGAAGGGAAAGACAAGAAGGGATTGAAAAATGTCCCCAAATGCAGAAGATAAACCGGGGCAGGGAGAAGGGCATGGGCCCGGGAGAGCAGGGAGAAGGGCCACGTCGAGCAGTGGTGCCCCGGGGACCAGGGCTGTGGGCGCTCAGCAGTGTCACCGTGCGCGGGCGGGGGCGGGGTGGGGACTCGCCTGTAGGGCTTCGTGGAGGTTGCCGTTGTAGTCTATGATCTCGGTGGCTCCTTGATCCCCCTTTTGACCAGGTGGACCCTGCAACGAAGACCCACACGGGACAGTCATGGGACTCACGTTAGCACAGGCAGCGGACACGCAAGAAACTCATTTTATGAAATCTGATTTTAAGAAAGATATAATTTTTTTTTTTTTTTCAAAAGAGACAGGGTTTGGCTATGTTGTTCCCCAGGCTGGTTTTGAACTCCTGGGCTCAAGCGATCCTCCTATCTCGGCCTCCCAAAGTGCTGAGACTACAGGCATGAGCCTCCATGCCCAGCCAAGACGTAATTTAATCTCTGAAACTGTTTTCTGAAAATTCTAAAATATAGGCTAATCTGAGGTGACTTGCAAAATTTTATTGGCTTCATCCATATCTATTAATGTAACCCCTAACCTCTTTTTACTCATCCACACCTCAATAGCTTGCTCCCTCATTCTTTAAAAAGATAAAACACTGTTCTGTAGAAATGCTTGGCTTTCTCAACAGAAATGTCATGAAAATTAAACCAAACAGCAAAAAGGAGAGTGTATATCTCTTTAAGACGTCTACCCTCATTAGGTCTGCTACTTAATTTCTATTAGTCATGTCCTAATTCCCTGACTTTTTTTTTTTTTTTTAAGGCTCGGAACACATGGGTTATTGCTTTCTCTATAATTGGGCTCATTGAAAAATGGCAAATTCTATTAGCGGATGGCTATGGGCTTGCCATTGCTCATTTAACAGAGCGAAAGTAGGCGGGAAGAGTTCTTTAGACTTTCTCCTCAAGGAAGCTTATCGTATGTGCTAGAATCCCCACAGCCCCTGTTCCTGGTGACTGAAATAACAGTAACGAGGTGAGGGGCAGCAGGAATAATTACAGCGGTCTACCTCCAGTGCTATTCCTGGGTATCATTAGACCAGATGTCTTGTGAAAAGCCGCACAGACATGATTTCAAATCTGGGCTTGTAGGGTGCAAAGTGTGATGAGAGTCTCACTCACCCTCGGTCCCAGAGCTCCAGAGTCCCCTTTGTCTCCACGATCACCCTTTTCCCAAAGAAAAGAGAAAAAACTCAATTAGTGGTAGTCCCAACGGTCTAGAAATCTCTCAGGTCTATGGATGTATTTATACCTTACAAGCAGCACTTTTAACAAGAACTTCTGAAGTGGAAAACAACCACCATATCCATCACCAAAATGGCAAATGCTTTTTTAAGATGCAGCTTGAAGGGAATTAAAATTCCTTTTTCAGATAATAGAGGATCTTGGAACAAAAATATATAGTAACTCTCACTAGGTGGGATCTAAGGCAAGTGGTTTCCATGGCACCCAAAGTAAGTTTTTACCTTTCAGATCGAGTCATGTTCTTCCCGTTATTTGAAGCGATTTGGGGCAAAGGGACAAAGAGCCAAGCAATTGTGCCGTCTGCTCTCTGAGAAGAGAACTATAGATAATTGGGACAGGGGAGGGGTGGGGAGCTCATTCCAGGGAGAATTAGGAGGGAAAGGTCACAGGCCAGGCCCCCCTCCGACGATGGGCATCTAAGGAAAGGTTGGTCTGCAGGGACACACTGGCATTGAACTCAGACGGTGCTGAAGTGGACAGCAGCCGGCGGAACAGGCTGGCAGGGCTGAAGGTCATGGCCAGGGCAAACCCAGCTCTCACTTTCTTTTTTTTTTTTTCCCCCTAATGCAATATGAAAAATATCTGAAGTTTTATTTATGGTGTCATTAGCTCACCTATAGAGACAGCAGGAATAGTCTAAGCCCTCAAAGTTCTCAGAAGTGTAAGTTTGGGAAGAGATTCGAACCTGTGTAGATTCAAAGGTTCTTTATAACAGCCTCAAATGTACAGAGGCCTTTTCCTATAGGGACTTCGAAGCATTTTTATATGTTTTTCTACATATTCGTACAAACTGGGTAAGGACCGATGAAGATTAGCAGGAAAAGTATTCTAATTTTTCCCATCCACGTTATGCTAATAACATTGAGTACGACAATTAAATTTGCTATGAATAGAGCATTAATAATCTCTGCTCTCTGTTGTCTTCATTTTGCAGCCATTTTTCCATGTTTATTAGCTAATAGCGTTTTATTAGCTAATAGCATTTTATGATTCTGCTGACAGTAATATGCTATTGCAGATAGTATAAAGAACGTGTTAAAGGGAAGAATTTCAATTGGTGGCAAAATTTTAATGCACCGTCGGGAGTCTACTAACCTAAAAGCAAAGCATAATTTGAACATTCCTCACAAAGATAGCTAGGGGGTGAAAAATAAGATTATATAATACATAATTTAAATTAAGTAAAGTTCTTATTTTTTTCCAAAGAAGCTGTTCTTATGAAACAGGAGATACAACTTCTCTCAAAGCAGAGTCTGAAGCACAAGTATACAGGAAAACAAGCAAGATGACACAAGCCAATTGTTTGGGGATATCACAGGGATGAAATCGTTGCAGTCCCAGCGTGCGACAGAGTTTAATCTAAAACAGGATTCTCTGTGCAAAAGGCAAAACAGCAGAGACCTTGAAGGCCTCACGTGACATTAAGTGGTTACCAGGTTACTGACCTTTGACCCCTTTGGGCCTCTAGCTCCCGGTTCACCTGGTTTCCCCTATCGTAGGAGAACATGAAGATGAAGAAGAGAAAATGGCAGAGGAGATAAGAACAGAAACGAGAAATTAGCAGTGACTCAGAACAATGGAGAAAATGGAAACACTTTATTTTAACTGCCTCAGTACACGGCTCTATATGATGGTGGTTATTACAACATAAACATGAGCCATCGCCATAACCTCAGTTCATTCTCTGGTCTCCCCACCGACCTTCATTCCGTTATTATTCTGAAGGCTTCCTTCCCATCAGTGGACGGGAAGAGTTCTGCGACTAATTCTCGTTAGGCTCAACTGTGTTTGCATAAATTTCCTCTTCATCAGAGAGGAAATCGTTGCCTCTGTCTCAAGGATGGGTTATTAAAATAAAGTGTGACCACATTAGTTTGCAGGAAGTTTAGAGGAACAAAGGTTGAACAGTCAAATACATCCTTGGCTCTAATATTTTCAAGGTGTTACACGCCATCAAGTTACCATAGAAATGAACACTGCATTGACCGACCGATTTTCTCAGTAAGTTTTAATACGCGCTGAGTGATAATGTGCTAATACAATAGCACTTCTCCCTTTACGTTTGGAGGTGTTATTAAATTTGCTCGCCCAACAGAGTAGATTAAACAGGGTAAGCTGAATTTTAAAAATCTCTTTTGCAAAGAACGAATTGGTGTGCTTTTCAATACACTGTGATTTGGGCTATTTTTATACCTGTTGAGAAATTTAATTTTAGTTTTCCATGTTCTAAAGCAAGTGGCACACATTTCCACGTCAAAGACTGGTATTTTCCAAGGTAAGAACAACTGACCTTTGGTCCAGGGGCTCCAGGCTCCCCTCGCTCACCTCTCCCAGGAGGCCCTGCCTCCCCGCGTTCTCCCTGTCACAAAGCACAAAACAGGTGAGTGGCAGTCCCCCCAAGCCGGTCCTTGTAGATTAATAAATGAGTTGAATGAAATCAAAGAAAGCAGAAACTACCAACTACCCAGAACTCTGGGCACCAAGAATACAGCAGGACATAAACAGAGCTTGAGATGCCACCACACATCTTTCTTAATTATGATCTCTCATAATTAGTTTGTATTTTATGTCTGAATTTAGTGGTATAAATCCAGACTGCTTATACAACCAGAAAATAGTAGTGTTCAGCTCAAAGAGATTTGTAAACAATAATGACTTTCCCATCATGATACTGAACTCATGTTAAAGCGGGCAATTCAGACGACCACGAACTGCAAAAAATATTGTTAATAAAATGAATTTCCTACCCACATCCCTTCTTGTGGAAATTCGAAACAGGTACAGAACATTCCTTAGTTTTTCCGGGGTTCAGAGCAGTGTCTGTTATAAAGGTAAATCACGCTAGGGTCTGTGTAACAGTAATCAATGTTGACTCTGTGGCTCTACATCTGGATCTTTTCTTGCAACTGCAGCATAGTGTAAAATCGGTTAACTAAAGAGAAGATATTTTGGGATGAACTCCTCTCTCCACGGCCTGTGTTTCTTCCATCTTCTCTTACGCAGCAAACAACATGCCACAGACACCTGCAGATCTGGCCCCTGCCTGGTCCCCCACACTGACCGGTCCTCCCTCTCTTGGCCATTGTCCTCGCCCTGGCGCTGCCTTCTTTCCTCACCCTGAACAAATACATCAGTTGTCACGGTGACAGGGAACGCTTGTTCCCTTGCTTGCTCTCTCCTCTCATTCCAGAAGGGCATGTGTGTGAATCTGCTCAGGCGAACACAGGCATTATTTTGTTAATAAGCCTGACAGCTCAGCAGGTGAGGAAGAAATTTCTTAAGAAAACAACAATTTTGCATCATTCCACCGAGTTTCAGTCCGCCTTAGGCCACACATAGTTTCCATTTACTAGGATTAGGGTTAGTGTCACTTGACCAGTGGAAACGAGTATTCTGTCAGAGCAGATCATGAACATATTTCTCTAACACTTGGAAATCGTCCCTGGCTTATTGCTGGTGAATGCAAGACACATTGAGGCAAAGACTGTTATGGTTTAAAAATAAAAGATGTAGTTTGATGTCATTTTGCCCCTTCTTTGATTCACGAGCCTGTCCTGAGCAAGGTTCCAGCATCAGAGCTGCGGCTTTTTATGTCTTACTGGGTAGATGAAAAGAGAGAGAACCAGGGGCCTGACCGTGTCCACGACAACGTATTTTTTTATGGCAGCGTCTACATTTTGCTCGTAGGGTCCTCTCTGGGGTTGCCAACTAAAGACCGTGAGATGGTTTTCATTATAGAATATTTCTGCAGACGTTATTCAGGGTGGATCCTTCTGGGATGAGGCACTTAGGAATCTCTATGACATCAGTACTTGCCTTTGAAATATAGGGAGTAATGGGAAAAGTAATAATGTCTGATTTACAAGTGTGTCCTAAAATTGGTGATGAGGGACAGGAGTTAATGAGTGCTCTCTCTGCACCCCAGAACTCCCCTACTTCTTCACGTGGCCAGGAGGCTAACAGCGTCATCGCATCAGTTTAGGGGCAATTTGGGAGACAACTGGAACCACTAACCTATTCCACCATCCTGCTGCCTTGCCTGAGGCTTTCTAGAATCATCTTTGCATTACTCTATTTAGTACAGTGTCCCGTTCGAAGGGTCAGTAATGGGTGGATTAAGCTGCTTTTGTTCTCTTTTCGGCAAAAATATCCGATCACTTAAATAACTGAGTTACTCCACGTTTCTTTCAATGAACTAAAAAAATAGAAGACAAACATTTCACGAAAAAAGGAAGGAAAAATGATTTCCACTTACTTTTGTTCCTGGTAACCCTGGCAAGCCGGGTTCTCCTTGAGGACCAATGAAACCTGGTTCTCCCTTTAAAAAGATGGGCATAGGAGATCATTATTCATTTGACAGTCAATAGACAAAGCTAAACTCATTTCCTTCCACTAGGATTTCACTTTCTTGATTGTATACAGCCTTCTGGCTGAGATCCAGCTATGGACTGTAAAATAGATCAGAATCGGTTTTGATCAGTGAAAACACTTTGAACAAAATGTTGAAGAAGCTTTAGAAAGTGAAAGTGAGAAACTAACCAGATAAATGTCTTTCCAAGTTCCTTTCTCACCTGTCGTCCAGTGTCTCTCACCACTTACCATGTTAAGGGACACTGTGTTTGGGTGGATATGGTAGGTGGTCCCTGAGACAGGCCTTGGTGTCCCCACTCCTGGTGTTTAAGCCCCTGTGTAATCCCCTCCCCTTGAGTGTAGACTGGATCTACTGACTCACATATGAAGGCAGAAGTGATGGGATAGCACTTCCAAGTCTAAGGTGTAAAAAGACTGTGGCTTCCATTTTGGGGGACCTTTGTTGTTCCCTCTGACTTGGGTCACTTTGGAAGAAGCCAGCAGAGGAGATCAAAGCCCGCGCCAACAGCCTCGTGGCAACCTCCTGCGAGACCAAGCCAGGGGCACTTCCCTCACTGTGCTGTGCTTGGATCCCTGTCCCTATGAAACTGGGAGATAATGTTTGTTATTTTAAGCCACTACGTTTTGGGATAATGTGGTAGGCAGCAATAGATAACTGACACAATGCATGTGACCAGGGAAGAGATTCAGGAAAGTTCAGAATGAGAGGAAAAATCTCTCTCCTTGCCACACATCCAGAACCTCATCTGCGCTGCCTGGTAATACGCCCAGCTAGGATGATAAAAACTGCATTTGGTCTTGGTCCCCAATTCCTGGCACCGACCTCCTAAAAGCCTCGGAATTTTCTCAGTGGTAGGAATAAGGAACATCTTTTGTTATTCATCACCAACCCCTTTCAACCATACCTGAGTTTATGTGGATGAGGGGACTTTTATCAGGTCCCTAGATAGCTTCGGGATGGAAACTGGTTGCTGAAGGAACCAACTGTTGGAAAGAAGGTTGGAACTTTCTGCCCCACCTCCCAGCCTCTGGGGAGGGGAGAGTGGCTGGAGATTGAGTTCAATCGCCAGTGGCCAATGGTGTAATCAATCGTGCCTAGCTAGTGCAACCTCCATAAAACCCCTGAACGACAGGGATGGGAGAGTTTCTGAGCTGGTGAGCAAGCCCACGTGCCAGGAGCGTGGAATGCCCAGCTCCGCAGGGACAGCGGCTCTCGTGCTTGGGACAGTCTCAGACTTCACCCTACGTACTTTTTCATCTGGCTGTTCATTTCTATTCTTTATAACCAACTATGACAGTAAGTAAAGTATTTTCCTGAGTTCTGTGAGTTGTTCTAGCAAATTGTTGAGAACCCCTGCAATAGCAGCCAAGTGAGACAGAAAGGTGGGTAACCTCGGGACTCAACCCACGTGCCTGGCGACTGAACTGAGGTCTTGTGAGATGGAGTCCGACACCAAACAGGGCAGTTAGTTAGTGTCAGCATAGGATGGTGTCAGAGAATCAGAGAGTTAGAGAATTGGTTTTGGAAAAGACACCACGTATTTGGTGGGAGAAAATACCTGAGACCAGTGTTCATACAATGTAAGGGTTTAACTACTTGAAATCTATGACAAAATTTTAAAGCAAAATCATAACGGCTCTATTCCGTTATATAATGTTTTTTTCCCCCTTTGGATTATTTCTGGAGCAGTTGTTAATGATGCTTGATATATTTGATTTCTTCTAAGGCAGTGGTATTTCAACCTTTGTTTCATGATACTTGGAGTTGAGCAGGAAGGAACAGAATGTTTTACAAGGTGTGCTAAAATGTCATAAAATATTTTTCAAACAAGTGAATTTTCAGAATACGCTACATAAAACTGTGGGTATTGGGTGGGGAACAAAAGGATATCACCACCACAAAACATGTCATACTGATCTATAACTCAAACAGATTTACCTCTAGCTTTGGTGCTCATGAGACTGATTTAAGAAAAAAAAGATGGGGGTGGGGAATGAATGCTTTAGGTTTATTGCTTGTGAACTTTCTCTAACTCTCTATTCTATCTACCCAACACCCTTACACCTACCGGAAAGGAGAATCTGAAAATATAATGTTGGGTGGATCTCTTAATGGTCTAAAATGAAAATCTGAATTATATTCAGAGAAATCAATGATGACCATTCTACTTCTAGTAAAAGAGTTTAACTTCTCATTTCGTAAATAAAAAATTATAACGAATGCATTTATTAACATGCAAAATATTTCTCCCAATAAAATTACATATACAAATAAATAAATATTCCCTCCCCACTTTCAAGAGAGATGCTGTTAAAGTCAATGTGTATCATCGGTAACAGCTTAGTGTCATGGAAATGCAACGTAAGTTAATACGTCGAAAGTTTACAGGTAGACAAGAACTCTTGCATATCTTCAAGTAGAAATAACATGAGCTCACGTTTGTTTAGCAAATCAAATAGAAGCACCATTAAAACATACTAATAAAAGAGAAGAAAAAACAGTAAATGTTGCAAAAACACATTTCTTATTCAGGTTAGTGTTTAGTTTATAAAAAAAATGAAACATGCAGGGTGTGTTATTCACAAACAAATGAGACTTTGTGATCTCCGTAGCCAGACAAAAACATTTTTTCTTCCTTTTTAAATAGAACGTATTGTTAAATTCCCTTTAGTAAGTGTACAGAAAAAATTTTTTAAACAGAATGTTCAGGGGGAATTTTTAGATTTTATTTATTAATTTTTTATTTTATTTATTAATTTTTTATTTATTTTATTTTACTTATTAGCAATACACTTGACAGTCTCAACAATGTTAGCACTATTAATGTTGGCTAATTTTAAAGGCTTTGAGTATGATTAGTTATACCTGATCATGCCACTCTAAGAAAACATCTACCATATCTATACATTCTGACATACTTTTTTTTTTGAGACAGAGTCTCGCTCTGTCACCCAGGCTAGAGTGCCGTGGCGTCAGCCTAGCTCACAGCAACCTCAAACTCCTGGGCTCAAGTGATCCTCCTGCCTCAACCTCCTGAGTAGCTGGGACTACTACAGGCATGCGCCACCATGCCCGGCTAATATTTTCTACATATTTTTAGTTGTCCAGTTGATTTCTTTCCATTTTCAGTAGAGACAGGGTCTCACTCTTGCTCAGGCTGGTCTCGAACTCCTGACCTTGAGCGATCCTCCTGCCTCGGCCTCCCAGAGTGCTGGGATTACAGGCGTGAGCCACTGCGTCCGGCCCTGACATACTTTTTATTTCTATTTATTCAAGGAGAAAAACAGCATATTTAACTTTAGGATAGGATCACAGTTTTATGTTTATTTACTTCCAGAGCTCTCAGTCACTTTAGAGACATTATTTCCATCCTCTCTGTATCTTGGCAGGATGGGGAGGAGGTAATTATTGGTTTCTTTTCTCTCTCAGGCTTCAGAAACAATTGCTGAAGTCCACAAGGCATGGATGTATCTACTCACAGTCTTGAGCTAGCTGGGCTGATTTTTACCTTGTTGAGCTTATACCAGAGGTTCTCAAAGTGTGTTCTGGGGCCCCCTGGGGATCCCCAGACCTTTTCAGGGAGTCTTTAAGGTCAAACTATTTTCATAACACAAAGACATTATTTGCTTTTTTTACTTTCATTCCCTCTTGAGTGCACAGAGCATGAAAAATTCATTATGTGGTTCCCGATTCCCCATTATACCTAACCTCTAGGAAACTACCATGTGTGGAGTTTGGGGTAGGATCAAAGAAAAAGATCAACAATTATATGAATATCTATTAAAATAACCTTCCTCTGTCCAATTACATATCTGTATGAGGCTGGTTTTTCTTCATATAGTTTAACCAAAACAACAAATGGCAACATACTGAATGCAGAAGCAGATATGAGAACTCAGTTACTTTCTACTAAGCCAGACATTAAAGAGATTTGACAACCCCCCCCAAAAAAGTATAACAATGTCACTTTTCTTGCTCAACTTTTTAAATCTTGTCTTTAACAAAGAACAATTATAGTTCATAAAACATGCTATGTAACTTGTAATCGATTTTAAAAATTTTCTCAGTTTTAATTTCTGATACAAAAATGTCAGTAGATATAACCTACGTAAACAAAAGTCCTTTCAATCCTAATTTCTAGGAGTGTAAAGGGATTATGAGACCAAAATGCTCAAGAACTGCTGGTACAAAAATGCAGGATTGTGTTGAAGGTTGACTTTGCAAACCGGAGTCCTGAGTGCCAAATGATGGAAGATTCTGGCATTGTTGAGGGGTGGCTTAGAGAAGACTTAACATTAGAAACTGCAAGCAAAGCACTTGGCACTCTCCCAATAAAGTGTGTGCAATATATGCTTGCTATTATTGTTTCCCATATCTTATAGGCTTAAAAATATTAACTATCATTAATATCTTTATTATTAGTAGTGGTATTACAATCTCTGCAATCTAATTGGTAATACACAAGGCGACTTCTTGTCACCTTTGAACCCGCCTGGGGCTACATTCAATATTTCTTCAATTTCTTTTAAGAAGTAACCCTAGATTTTCTCATGTGAATATATCATTATTTTATGAGCAATATCTATCTTCCAGGGCAGTTAGGATCGCAAAACCAAAAGAGGTTTTAAAACACACAAACTGTGTAAGATAGAGATGTGTCAGGTTTCCTAAGAATGAATTTTCTTCCTTTAAGGAAGGAAAAGAAGAAAGTGGTCACACCTATTGAATTTCTCTAAATAATTGAACCCTTTAAGAAAAGCCCTACTTCTTTGAGAAGGACTGATGGACAGTTTAAAGGTTCTAGAATCTCCTAAAATGTCTAGGAGAGAGGCAATCATGACAACCTAAAGTTATAGAAGTACTTTCTTGTGATAAAATACCAAGTGGCTATTCGTCACAATTCTTGTCAACCAGGATAGAGGAAAGAGACTTGGTTGGGGGAAAAGGAGGAGTATGCAGCAAAACACTTCTAGAAAATCATCTTTGGAGTAATCAGACTACAAAAAAAAAAAAAAAAGCTTATATAAGTTTTCAGGGCAACAGACAGGAGAAATAACTATTTATATTGGAATATATAATGATTCTCCCAGCTGTTTTACATTTTTAATCTTCTTTAATCAACGGGAAATGGGCGAATGCAAAATTGAAAATTATTCACACTTATTTGTCTGAGGAGACAAAGAGGGGGAGGAAGTTTGAACTATAATGGAATTAAGCTCTTACAGTACTTTTAATAAAGGAAAAAATAAATCCAGAAAGGTTTTTTTCTCCCTGTTTTTTTCTTTTTTGTACTAGGCAATTACCTGAATTAGAAAATCCAAATCATAACTTCCAGGAGCCGCTTTGGGAATATTATGGGATGTAAAGCAGAGACCCCTGGGAAGGGCGGGTGTTGGCTGTCATCAGAGAAACGGGGATTTGAGCAGGCAAACAGTAAGTAAAATGGCTCTACCAACGAAGGGGAGACAACAAAATAGGACATTTTCTGAAACTATTAACCTTTTAAGTTAATGATCTGTTAGTGCTTTTTAAAGAAAATAACAAAAATGTCTAAGAAAAATGGGGGAAAGGCAAAGATTTTAAACATCTAGTTTTCCAACAGCAAAGGCCATGAGAATGAGTTGAGAAGAGTCCCACTGATTTCAGAGTTACTCTATTTTTCTCTAAAATTTCACATATCTATTTCTTCTCTCATGTCACATATATACATTCCATGTTCTCCAGCCTTCTAGCTACTTAGCACTGCCGCAAGTTAGGTTTTCACTTTTGTCACCAGTGAAGAACAACAAGATGACAAAGTCCACTGGGTTTGCTCAGCTGGCGCCAACGATGATGATCGTGGGGAAGGGATTGAAGAGGGACGGCAGCCAACCACCAAGTCTTACAATCAGTCATCGCCTGCAAAGTGAGTGCCCAGCTAAAAAGACAGAGAGAAGAAAAAAGAAAGAAGAGAAGGGTAGGAAAAGAAAGCAGGGAGGGAAGGAGAGAGAGCGAGGAAGACAAGAGGAAGAGGAAGAATGGAGAGGAACGGGTGTCTAAGAAGTTTCTGTTGTCCTCTCCGTTCCCACGACAGTCGAATCCAGATTTCATCTGTTATTTTTGTTTTGTTTTATGTTCTTTTATCTCCATTGATTCTGGAAATCTCCAAACTAGATTTACTCTTGAGACAAACAGAAAAATCTAAACAATATATTATCGAACCCTTAAAATAGGTACGGAACCATGATGTAATCAAAGCCCGGGGATAAGAATATAACACTATTTATCAGAGCCCTTAATATAATCCAAAATTTTAATCACTAGAACATAATTAATAGCTGGCACCTTACTCTGCTTCCCAAGCCACATGCTACACAGCGACTAAATGGGCTGTCACAGGAGTAGCTCAGCTCTGCTGGTGGACTGTAAGATGGACCAACGCAGCATCGAACTCCAAAAGGAAGGAAAATTTGCTCTAACTTTCTGGCCTTTTCCTGGATATTGCATCTGATTTCTCCCTAAGTTGTTTCATGAATTTTATCCTCTGGTTATCCTTAAGATTAGTTAGCTCATCATCAATGAGTTAAAAAACAGGTCTCAATACTAAGACGATACTATATTTTCTTGTGTTGGGCTGGTGGAAAAGATGAGTAGCTTTGGTTTTGGCAACTACACTGGGGTTCAGGGAGGACAGAAGTAGGGCTATTAATTCAGGGTAAAGCACTATAGAGGCCTGGAAGCAGCAGCCAGCAGACCGGTCTGAAAATCTGACATAGGTTGCTAATTTGAACAAAAGCTTAGAACAGCCAGAGCACGTAAGGATACAGAATCAAGCCTATGGAGAAAAACCATAGCTGAAATCAGAAGCGTAGCTTCACCTGACCAGCTATGAAAGGCCAATGGTCTCACACTGATCTTTCCAACTATAGTTGACCATCAGGGCAGCCATTCAATCTTACAGTGTTCCGCTCAATGGACATAAGCCACCATAACTACAATCATATGTACTGTATTTGAAAATCACCCAGCTTTTATACCAAACAACAAGTTCTATCCTTGATTAGGGTGTCAGTATTGTCAGTCTCTCTCTCCCCTCCCTTCTACCTTTTCTTTCATAAATTGGCAACATGTACACATAAAAATAAACACAGAATCGCTAGAGAAAAGTGGGTCCTACTCATCCTATATAAGATACAAGGAAGACACCGTAAAGATAAGATTTTTGACTGAAGCTACTTCTCTTCTGCTCATTTCCTGTTATTTGTAAAAAACTGAAATAGTCTATTGAGATATCAGCTTAAATTCTGTCTTTTGGCCAAAAAATCAAAAAACTAACACACAAAATAACCACACAAACAACTACCATCTCTAGCAATCACAAGAACAAAAAAAAAAATTGGCAAGGCAAAGCTGGGAAATTCCTTAGGAACATGACATTTCTGAAATCTAGCAATGACCACCAAAGGTCTCATTAAGTCTTTTTTTTTTTTGAGACAGAGTCTCACTCTGTCGCCCGGGCTAGAGTGCCGTGGCGTCAGCCTCGCTCACAGTAACCTCAAACTCCTGGGCTCAAGCGATCCTCCTGCCTCAGCCTCCCGAGTAGCTGGGACTATAGGCATGCGCCACCACGCCCGGCTAATTTTTTCCTATATATATTTTTAGCTGTCCAGATAATTTCTTTCTATTTTTAGTAGAGACGGGGTCTCGCTCTTGCTCAGGCCGGTCTCGAACTCCCGAGCAAAAATGATCCGCCTGCCTCGGCCTCCCAGAATGCTGGATTACAGGCGTGAGCCACCGCACCTGGCCAAGTCTTAAAATTCTATATTAAATCTTGACTGATTTTTCTTCCAACCCACATTCAATGCATAGCAAGAAAGTATTTCAGGTGACCTTATTTTATCTTCTCAGTGGTCACTGTAACAGTCCACTGAACACTCTTCTGTCAAATTTACATAATGATGAGAAGAGTCAACAAACGCTTAGATGGGATTATTATTCAAGATAAGAAAACAAGAGACAGCTTCATTTATACAGATATGGCTGGCTCGCCAGGTGTTGGTTGCCCTATAAAAGTCGGAATATACCATGCACTGAATGAATGGTGGCCAGAAAGTCCTAACTGATTAGCTCTGGTCCATGGAAAAATCTCTGGTTTTTCATTCATTGCCATTTGCTTTATTTGTATAAGTCAATATCAATTAAAGGAGTAAAAATTATTATTTTTTTTTAGCCTGTCTAAAAAAAAAATCTCTAATATACCGCTTAAACCAAGTCATGTTTTCCACGATATTTATTACCCCCAAGCAGATCCAATTTTCATTGCCCAATAAATAGTACAACAGGGCTTAAAAAAAAATGTGCTGATTTGCCTGGGTGCTAAAAGCATCACCAATAATTTTGATTAATGTGTCTTGACACTGAATGCATTAGCCGTACAATATTCCTATTGCTTGAAGGCTAATTAGAATTCAAGTCAGCATGATACCTGCTTTTGAGGATTACAGCAAGAACATTTGCTGTAAGAAGAATTTCCAGGCAGCCAGTTTTGGTAATGATTGATTTGTAAAATTATGGAGGTGGAAAAAAGACTGAGAAAGTAGAGTCTACCCCCAAAACACTTATTTCCCTTAAGGATCAAATTTGAGTATAAATTAAACTTCTCGGTGGCGCTCATGAAAATGAACTACAATAGCAGGTTTATTTAAAATCCAGAAAACATACCTTTCTGATTTTTTTTTTCTTAACAGGATTACATCATGAAAGCACATTCGTTGTATTTATTGGAGGTTTCATTATGGTTGCTAAGAATCTCTGAGTTCTGGTTGTATGAGTTTCCTAATTGGGCTCAAATTACTCCACTTCTCAGATGGACCTTGTGCAAGCCGGAAATAATCATAAGTAACAATAACACAATGTTATTCTTTCAATCAGCATTTCTCCTTTTTCTTTTTCTCTTTTAGGAATTCATTTCACATCCTATGCTACTTCCAAAAGTTTTCCTCTGCTATTTTTAAAATGAGATTTGATGTTTCTGAGGAAGGAACCTCATCTCTCGTGGATTTAGAAGATAAGTCCCTATTAGATTACAGCACACTATACCTAATCCTAAGAATGCCAAAGTAAATGTTTCTGCCATCTGTAAAAGTTAGTCTTCATATGATTTGGTGTCAAGGATGATTTCATATGACGAGGTATAAAGAGTTAGTGACTGTCTCGTACCCTCCCAGTCCTCAGTTCTTGATCTGAATGTCAAATTTTCGGGAATGTGGAAGCCAGAACAAAAACCGCAAGCTTTGGAGCAAGCTATCCTGTGAAAATTTCTTTGTCACCTCAGTGATTTGATGTAATTTTTACCGTACTATGTCTCCCTTATTCCACTATTTTTTTCTAACTTACTTTGTGAATTACGGTGAGAGAAACTGGTGGTGTATACTGGAAGGAGAAAAGCAAGCACTGAAAATCTATATTCATGAAAAATGTATTGGGTTAGGCAACGCTGACAGGGGCCTGGAGAATTTCCATCATTACGCGTCAAGTTTTCTTTTTGCTTCTCCCGGGAACAGTGTCAGGCAGGAGAACTTCAACAATGCCATGTCTTACGCCCAGAAAGTTGTGCTCGTTCATCCTTTGTGTCTGAAATGCATTTGGGTGATAGGAAAGGGGCACAGTGTGATGTCATGCTCCAAGAAAAAGCACGTGATCTTACTGCTCTTAAAGATAACGTTCACCCCTCACTGCAAAGGAGTCTTCAGAATTTACATCTATGAACCTGTAGAGCATAAATGCCTTTATGTTCCTGGGTTAAAATGACTCACATAAGGAAACAGAGAACAGGTGCGTAACTGATGTTTCCAATATTCTGAGCTGCCCCAGGAGAAAGAAAGAACAATAGCCAAAATTTATATAGCATTTACTATATGCTTGGCAGTACTTTAAGAGTTGTACAAATATTAATTCACTGAACTCTCACAACAACCCTCTGACTTATGTTCAGTGATGATTCCCACTTTACGGGGAAACTGAGGCACAGAGCAGTTACAGGACTTGCCCCGTATCCCAGCACTGATGAGGAGTAGAGCACACTGGCAGCCTGTGCTGAAGTCACTGCCTTGTCCTGCTTAAATACTAGGGCAATGCGACCGTAGAAAGGGGTAAGTAATGTATTTACATTCTTCAAAATAAGTATAGAGAGCGACATGTTAAAAAATAGGAACCTAGAGTCTTATCCTTTTATGTGATATCCAAAAAGCTGGTTATAATAATTTTTGCCCATTAAAAATATTTGAAGACTTGTTTAAAAAACTAATTTTCCGAGTTCAGATCTTATTCCAGAAGATCAATGTCTGCATGGTACATTGTACATAATTTAATTTTCCCAGTTGAACATCTTGACACTATATGAACCATGAATGCACGAAATAGGAATTCCAAATGTCTTCCATATGGTCGGAGGGCTTTGGAATACGTCTGCAAGGAAGCTTATGAGTAGTTTGAAATCGTTATGCCTGCTCTTAGTGACTTTTATTATGTATGCCTAAGGTATTAGCACTTTTCTCTGAGTGGGACCCTGAGGTGACAGATAGATGAGTCTGCTGTCTGTATTTAGGTACTTTGCTCATTTCCTGAGCGCTATGGAAAGCATGTGGATGCTCATTAAGTTTCCGACCGTTCCCCGAGAGCAACAGGTGGTGAACCGAAGCTTCCCTGGTATGTCGTGGCTGGTTTCCTCAAAGTCTTGGGAACAGCGGATGGCATCCGCGCGCTCTCTGCAGCACCAGCAGATGAGACGGAGGGGGACAGCAGCAGGAAGTATTTCCAAAGTGTAAACCCACCCTCAGGTCTAGGAAGTTATGACTGATGTTCCTGCCACCACGCATTCTTATCCATACATGGTGGCTTTGGCTCTTAAATACCGTTACTCATTCAAACTATGAAATCACGGCTACCTAATGGAAGGAAGGTAAATTAAAGGAATAAAGAACATTCCAAGTGAATGAAACTACATCATAAAATTATCAACTCTTAACTCTACATTTATAAATATCCAATGACTACTAATGACTGGGATATGTCTTTAAATTGTCTCCTTTTCAAAATTAATTATTTATAGGGATTACCTATTGCATTTTAAGGAAAGCATATCTCCTATATCCTGAATTAGAGGGGGAAGACAAAGCTTATTAAACTGAAAATAGAACCTCTGATAAAAATCAAATACCGGATAGTTACCCAACAGTACTTGACAGCTACATAGAAAAATATTTCTAGTGAACGACGAAAAGGGTTTTTGTCAGTTGATAGCTTCTTTTCACTACAGTTACTAGTCAGGGATAGAAAACCAAAAGAAAATATCAGAGCTAAATGACCTTGACAGATACATCTGGCAATTTCCTAGGACTCTAAGAATAAAAGCATTTACGAGAGGTGGCAAATCACTAACATCCTTCCCAATCTGAAAAATTTCCCAACATTCAGACTGGTCCACAGATGACCGGGCAGATGCTAAGGGCCCCGTGGGATATTTTTCATGGTGGAGGACATAAGATTAAAGTAAGATATTGATAACATAGACTAAAAATTGAGATTGTTTTGGTTTTTTCTTTGGCTTTGGAGAGAAAGAACTGATTCCTTCATGCTGTTGTACTTTGTACTAAGAAAGTGTGTCAAGCTCTGGAAAGGGAACAACTGGATTTCAAAGCACTGAGGTTCCTGTAGGACGAGTTGGCGTTGGCAGCACAGCCCTGCTAACCTACAAGCATTTGCTGCAGGAAACTGCCCCAGCCCTTCCAAACACTCCTCCTTGAAAACGCCTCCCCACTGATTTCTAACGCTGCCAGGTTCTTTTAAATTAACGCTGAATATGATTTCTTAAATTTGTTCTACAGTTTTACGGTCTTCCAATCATTTGTAAAAAGTTATCCTTTTTTTTTAACGTGTGAAAGTTACTAAGGAACGGTCATAAATTAACTCTCCAATTTGAAATCAATCATGTATTAGTTTATGAAGTAATTCCTGCTAAATATCAAATGATTAGAAAGCGACTTGGACTCATTAGCAAACTGTTGTCATGGAGTGTACTTTTTCACCAAAGAAGCCAAAGACTAAAAATATGCTGAACGGACATATCTGAACTTTTATGATACTAATCTGGAAACATCAAACAAAAAGCCAGAATAAAAATTTCTGAGTGCCAATCTGAAAGACATTGTTTTTGTGTTTAATATTTATATCAAATATACTCTTAAAATATTTTCTAGGATACCATATGATCTCTGAGAACTCAATAACTTAACATTTTTATTCTAAAATCATACTATTTCTTATAACTCCCACTCTAAGCAGAACCTTCATAAAACAGACACAACACTGGAAGTAGAGATATTAATTTTAGAATAGACTAATGCAAGATAGAGATTGATTCTTTGTAAGTTGAGGAAAATGTAAGGACAAATGTATTTGTATAATGTTATCCTATCAAGTAGTTCTAGAATACATAAAAAGAATTTAAAAATAAGAAGCTGATTTTAAAGGAGGAACTACAGCTAAGGCAGTATAACTTTAAGTCTTTTTAGATGTCATGTAAAAATTTTTTAACAATTTAAAAAAATGTTTTTAACATTTTAAAGTGGTTTTTAAATCATTTAAAACAGTGTTTCCAAACTAAGCTTTAAGCAATTATTTCAAAAGACAGTTACAAAGTCTATGGGAACAGTATATGTGTTGGGTCAAAATATCTCAGTAATATGATTTATACTTTGCGGTGAGAGTTACTGAGAGGAAGTGGAAGCACAAATGCTTTAGAGGGATTATTTTAATGAGTGAATCACAAAAACAGCTGCCTAAACGTTAGATTTATGGGGAGGTTAAGAGTCTAATTCTGGTCAAAATCTGATAGTGGCTTAAGAATAAAATTAAAATGTGAAGGTAAAGAAACATTCTAGACTTCAAAGAATTCTTAGAACTTCAAATGAAGTGGCATTTACATTTACTTAAGGGGCATAGTAAGTTTAATAGCAGAAGATGCAGTCCAGATACCTATGGCAAACTTTAGCAACATCTGTACTTTAGTTTTAATTAAAAAAATTTAGTCGGTTAAGATGGTTGGAGAATAAAGAACAGCATTATATTTTTAGTTTTCATTTTTTTCCTGTTTGCCTTTGAGTTGAGTGAATCTCATGCCTACAGTTCCATGAAACCAAGACTGTCAGTGCAGTATTTACCTTTATCCCCGGAAGTCCAGGAAGCCCGGGAAGCCCTGGTTCACCCTACACAGGAAAATCACATAGCATTATAGAACGATACTCATTCAGTCACAAATCTGGAGAAACACATGGCAAACGTTCCCGGCTTAATACGTTCTGCATATATAAATATTTTAAAAAAACTGTCTACAGTTTTGTGAAATCATAATTCAGTCAACTCTTGATGCAGGAATTGGTTGACCACTTTGCAGCTTTTTCAGAATTTTCTCCCTTTCAGAATTTTTTCCTGACAGTTCCCTGCTCACTGGCATCTCTAACAAAAGGCAAGAAAGAGGAGTAAAAGGAGAAAAAACTCCCATATTTTATTATTCCTTCTGTAAATGATTTGTTGGGGAGGCTGAAGCGATGTGGCCGAACTGAGGATTACATGTGCAATTCAGCAATGCTTCCTGCTCTGATACTCTCTCACCTCGGATAATAATCAAGAGTTGGCTGTACGAACAGACAGTCACATCAAAACAACATAGGTTAAAAATCTTGCTCACTTAAAAGTGTAGTAAGCTTTCCTTTCCATTCCTGAATGATGAGAAGACACATAAACGGTTAAGATTATACTTCACTCCAGCCTGTATTTCTGACAATTGTTGAGTCTGGGCAACCCTGCTTAGCAGCTTAGGGTTAATGGTAGCCCCGCAGCTGTTCCTGAATACAGGTTTGAGATTAACTGGTACATTTTGGGTGAGTGCATTGGAGTCAAGCTTAACCTTCTCATTTTCACAGAATTGTCTACATTATTTTAAGCACAAAGAATGATGACAAGAGGTTACATTGCTTAGAAAATCTCCTGAATTCTACTAAAAATGTATAAAGGAATCTCAGGAAAAAATAAAAAGTCCTCTCTGTGTTGGACTGAAGTGACTATTACTTTGGAAATAACATTTAAAGGTAAAAGGGTGAGACCATTTCATGATGGCCAGTCAGTGGGACAACAACTATACTACAGGGTGTTCCAAAAGTCTCCATACAAAGGAAATAGTTTGTAAAATTTTGTAATTAATATTTTGTAAATAAAGGTACATTTCCATTATCCCTATGTCTGGCGACTTTTGGGATACCCCGTATAGTGAAAGAGACAGAAGCATCAAGCTAACAATGAAACTGTCAAAGATAGTATTTCTTTTTTTTTTTTTTTTTTTTTTTGAGACAGAGTCTCACTTTGTTGCCCGGGCTAGAGTGAGTGCCGTGGCATCAGCCTGGCTCACAGCAACCTCAGACTCCTGGGCTTAAGCGATCCTACTGCCTCAGCCTCCCGAGTAGCTGGGACTATAGGCATGAGCCACCATGCCCGGCTAATTTTTTTGTATATATATTTTTAGTTGGCCAGATAATTTCTTTCTATTTTTAGTAGAGACGGGGTCTCACTCTTGCTCAGGCTGGTCTCGAACTCCTGACCTCGAGCGATCCACCCGCCTCGGCCTCCCAGAGCTAGGATCACAGGCGTGAGCCACCGCGCCCGGCCAGTATTTCTTTTAATCTAAATGCTTCAACAATCCTCATTCCAAGGAAAATCCACTAAGAACAACCAGACATTCCATCTTTAATACTATTACTTTCAGATTATGAAGAGCTATAATTTGCTCTGGTTTTATCACAGAATGATTTCTGATGCTATTAAGCTGTTTGATGATACCAAAAAAAGTACAATGACTTTCTTGATGATTTAGGTCAAAGGTACTTCAGGAATGCAAAAGAAAAACTACTCTGTCTGAAACTATATAAATGAAAGTTTGCATTGTGAATGATAAGACTAAAATGAGATTAAGCCAGAGAAGAAAGGATAATTATTAAGAACTTGTTATTCTATTAAAAGAATACTTGTCCGAGTAAATTTTACCTAGATATAACATTACACATTTGATTTTTTCTTTCCTTTTTACCCTTTAATTAATAAATTTAACAAGATGCAGCAAAAAGGGCTTGTATGCATATTTTACTGAAAATTCTCTTTTACTTTTAAAAAATATATAAGGCTCTTGAAAAGAGTAAGTTGCAGCAGAATATACAACCAATAAAAGTAAACATATTGATGACAAATCTATATCTTTGTATGGTTTTAGAGAAGTCTCCCCAAACTCATTTTGGAGACATCCTATTTGAAACATTAATGGAAACATATAGGTCCTAACATTATTTTCCAACAGGAGTTCTCACCACACCTTTCCCTCCCACCCAATTAAAAGATTGTGTCACTACTTTAAAGAAAGATATTTATACACACACCCCCCCCCATGCTTTCTAACAGTGAGAATGATCTAAAGATATTAAGAAATATTTTATATTACAGACTGAATACTTACAGAAACTTTGAGCATTTAGCTTTTCCCTACATCATATATGTATGTATGTATATATGTGTGTTAGGTCATAATTTTTTTTTTTTTTTTTTGAGATAGGTTTTCGCTCTATTGCCAGGGCTAGAGTGCAGTGGTGTCATCATAGCTCACTGCAACCTCAAACTCCTGGGCTCGGTGATCCTCCTCCCTCAGCCTCCCAAGTAACTGGGATTACAGGTATGGGCCATCACACTGGTCCATAAATGTATTTTTCAGTGAACAAATCTTTCAGAAATTCATATTTTATAATCTTGAATTTTTATAAATTTTATCTTCCCAAATTTATGTTTACTTAATGTAGTAGCTGACATAATGAAAGATTATAATATATGTAATGTTACCCTGTGTGGAACATCTCAACATCTTTAAGAAGACTTTTCTACCGATATAAATTCTCTATCTTTATACCAGGAAAGCTTATCTTCTAATTAGGAGATAGTTTTTCCAGTGAGTTCTCTGTTCTGAGGCATCCTTGGCTCAGGGGCTTCTGTGAGTTGTGCTCTTGGACAGGCACAGCTGGCAGGTCAGATGTGGCTCGTAATTAAGAGTTGGCTTATCATCTCATTCAAAGAGTACTTGTCCAAGCAGACTAAACTTTATACAGATACATATTCTTTTGATTTTTATTTCTTTCCCTTCCACTCTTCACTTTCCATTGTGGAGACCTTCAAAACCAGGACCCTGCTTTCCTCTCACATCCCTGCTACAGAGCCTTGTTCTCTTAGAGAGAGTTCAATCGTGAGGATCCCTTCTGACGGGGGATCAGGTAATTTTACTCCTTTAAAATGAAAAAAATATATATATTTTAAAAAGATATGGAGGCGTTAGAGCAAGGAAAGAATTAAGCGATGAAACACAAAACCTATTTTATAAATCTATACACCCTATAAGCATATACATTCTCTCCAACTCACACATGAATCACATACTCTACTGTTGAGGTTATAAAAGAAAGAAAATCCAATGAAATCATTGCTACGTTATGAATATTACTTTAGATATCAAACTTTGATGCTGGAGAAGACTACCCATTGGAAAGGTAACCACGAGCATTTTACTGTGTCATGATACCCTATACTTTTCTGGGGTGTCCCTAACGTGGGAGGATAAGTGCCAATGAACTCACAGCACAGTTCTGCAATGGTGAGAAAAATGCCAGGGAAGATCTCTTGAATCGATTCTATACTCAGGTCAGTTTGTCATTTTTCTAGTCTACAGAAGCAGCAAGCAAGGAAATACATTACTTTAAAATCAATGTTGGGATACGTATTGCCAAATCCCAATATTAGACGAAGGAAGTCACATGTTGTGGGCAAGTGAGACTGTGTTCAAGGGTAGAAGCTGGCATAAATATTAATGAAAAAAGATGACATTCATGTCAGGGCACATGTTTATTCAGATGGGCTGTAAACTTCTAATGAATCCACCCCTTCTCTCAATGTAATTTGAAACTGATTTTTAAAGAAACATAAAAGAAGTCCAATGTTTCCATGTGTAAACCTATGTATAATACTTCCACAATGAGTCTAAACTGTTTTTCTAAATAATCATCATGATAAGGCAATGTTTTAGTAAATAATTGAAAATTCATTTGGCTATTCCATTCTGAAAACAGTGGAAACTCTATGAGATTATAGCAAATTTGTTTTAGTTTGTTTTTTAAAGCCAAAACAGTCTTGCAGGCATTTTTTTTTTTTTTTGCAAGTCACAGATTTCGAGAGCAATTTCAACTTAGTCTTTAAAATTTACAGACTAAGGGACTTAAAATTAGATTATCAAGAAGATTAGTTGCTTTTTCAAACCAATGCAGACCATGTGTCTCCAGCTATATTACTAATTCCATATTTCTTAAATGAAGAATCAGTAGGAAACGTGAGAAATTAAATAGCAAAATTTGCAGAGTTTTGCTGGGCTCTTTAGAAAAGCCTTAACTTTACTGGAAACTGGCCTGCTGCGTCATCACTCTTAGACTTTTAGTTTCAAGAGATAAATGTTAAAAGAATGTTGAAAGACTTTCTCAAAAATTATGTCCATGCTAAGTATTTAAGACAAAGCAACGATCCTCTCAATGATTTCAAGAAGGTGGGGATATTATTTTACTGTGTCTTAGGGTTCTAAACTACTCTAATGGCATTTATTCTTTCCTGCCCTTTCTGCTAATGAGGTGACTTCTATTTTCCTATCCATGCTTCTGTCTACAATACCAGCTACTGCTAGACAAAGCCGGAGTCATAATCTTAAGAGATTTGGCCCAATGTGGAATTCACATCTACTTGTTAGCTACAATACATCTGTTATCTACAGTCTGACTGCACTGGGCACTGATACCCACATGCTCAGACAATAGGCTGCTAACATTTGTTTCCTGCCTCAGACTCAATGAGAATACGAATCGAAACATATTCACTGCGTGTCTTCTAATTTATTTACGAAGTGAAGCACAAATTATAAAAATATGAATACATCCATAGATTGGTTAGTTAAAGTGGTATGGCTAATGTCTCTAGTGAAAATTTAGTTTATTAACAAATTTAGTTTTGATAATATAACACTCACGGCACAGTTAGATATGATTCACATAAAAAATTATCAGTAGGGAAGCATTTTCAATGAAAGAAAAAGAAATCTAATTTTTAAAGAACTGTCCATCATTCTCTACTGAGACAGCTTAGCAAATATTCATTCCATACCTTCTTAAAGTAACATGCAGATTATCTTTAAGCATGCAACATAAGTTGGCTTTCCAACCCAACTGATTTTTGTTAGTTTCAAACAGCTAAGCACATGCAGACTGACATTCACAAAGCATCCTTTTACATATACCAAGTTTGCATATTTTGCTACGGTCAACTTTAAGAACTTCTAAAATGCAAAACAACCAACAACACTCTGTACGCACAGCATGAAAACTGCATCATTTGGCAACAACTGTTTTCATATTATGCAGTAGCTAGTAGATATAAAATGGTGATTAGGATACAGTAAGAACATACCAGAGATAGAGACATTATTACCTTTTGCCCTGGACGACCAGATTCTCCAGGTTCTCCCTGGTCAAAGAAAATCAAAGATGAAAAGGACAGTCTTAGAAGAATTTTCCAAAACCCTTAGGCCTCTGGGCACTTTCACAGGGATGGCTTCAGCCTCCTTCCTGATCCACGTATTTTATTCACTTTATTTGGTTACTGTACATCTCACTAGGCATAGGAAAATTTTTTGCTGTGAATATACCTATAGCTCACATATAAATCCACATTTCCATAAAAACCAATCAGAAAGGGAAAAGAAGGCAAGCCCTCTTATTTAAACCCTCATCAGATTCCCCACAGCTACCCCCCTGCTGCATTTGGAAGCTGATTACCGCAGGAGAATAGGAACAGAGTTGTAACCATCAAAGTTGGTAAAAGGGAAGAGACAGGGGACGCCTATAAAAACCAAGACCGTGACTCTCGGGGCACTAGCATTTGCAAAGTTATAGTCACCTTAATTCCTGCAGCAGATGATCCAGGATCACCCTAAAACGAAACCCATGAGAGATTATGCCACAAGTTATGGGAACAGGAAACATCACAAACACCCAGAAAGCCATTACCAACGTGGGTACTCAAAGGGATCCATGACTAATGGCCCTGGCTACACCCCGGAACACTTCGAGCCAGGATGTCAGCTGTTAAGATATCAACAATTTCCAAGCTAAAAACAATGTACTTCCTAATAACATGAGTTTACATCAAATGCAAAATACATAAGAACTAGATTTCTTAAAATATATATATATATAAGTATATATGAATCGCTTTCCTGGATACACTGCTAAAAATGCATTATGAAGCAATCAATTATAATTTCGGGATCTGGACCCTTTGGTTTTCTTTATTTCTGGAATTTATTAATGTCATCAGCTATCATTTACTGGGAGCTCCCTGACCCTTTGGGTCTTGAGCAAGTCAAGGTTCAACAGACGAAGTCAAGGGTTAATGATGTTGAGCTGGAAAAAGCCACGCAGCAGATCCGTTTGTTTTCCTCGTAAAGCACTGTCTGTCACAGCTACGAGCGGCACGTTTCCCCAGCTTTGTACTTATTTCCTTGCAACTCGGTCACTGGGAAGCTACGGGATGATGGATGACTGGCGGGGGAGGGGAGAGAAAGTCTCGAGACAGAATCTGGTTTTAAAAAGGCACAGTGATCCACCCAGACTTTGTAGAGGGTAGAAGCAAGTATGAAGCCAGTAGGTTACAAATACGCAGACAGGGACCGGTGGGGAAAGGACCGTGCCCCGATGCTGCTTATTTCTGAAACGAAGCCAGCCAAGGGCCTCGATTTTCAAGTTCCTTTTAGCCCCCGTCTGTCCCATGAACATGCTAGAAGGAAAAAGAAAAAGGCATTGGAGACTGTCAAGAAAATAGAAACAGCCCCAGGAGGACGGCGTATATCGGGATTTCCTCAGCTGTCTCATCTGTGCAAGTGCTCGAGTCCGGGAGGCCTGGGGGTCGATTTCCTTGTTCTGGATTCCAGAAACTGCTCATCCATCTTCGTTAGGGACAGACATCAGGCCTCGGGCCTCTGCACGTGGGGCACTTGCCCCCCTCGCTCAATGCTCTCCCCTCGTGCCAGCCCTGGCATCGTCTCTGTCCTCTGCTCTCAGCTTACGTGGCTTTGCCACAAAGCACCCTTCACTGCCCAGCTTAGACATCCGTCCCTCTGGCACACATCTTGTCACGCAGCATCATGCTCTGCCCTGTGTGCCATCGCTCAGTCAATGTCTGTCCTCCCTTAGACAGCCAGCTGCACGGGGGCAGATTCTGCGTCTACTTTTATGCCTATAATACATGCTCCACACATATATGGTGAATGAATGGACAAATCTCATCAACAACTTTTAAACAGCTCAGCAGTCAAGGATCAAGATGAAAAAAACCCTTTAGGAAGGAAAAAAAAAAGCAGCTGAGGAAGGAGAAGGAAATAGTAAATTAGCTTGTTGAGGAAGCAGGTATCTATGTGAGTTCCTTTGACATCTGTAATTGCTATTACCCAAGGAAAAAAATTACAACGGGACTCCACATTAAGAAGAGGACCCCAAAGTACTGTCTTGCTGTCGAATGATGTTGGTTTCTCTTCCCATCATTAACATTCAGTTGAGCACCAAATGGGAAGCACGTAAATGTGGCTAATAAAATAATACTTATTCTGTCTCTACTAAATTAAGCCTGAAAGCCATCAATGCCAATGAATCGGGCATGCAATATTTGGCACAGTAAGACCTTTGAAGTCATTAAAAGTACTTTTGACTCTGCCAAGTTCCTTCTTTTATCTTATTTATACTTCATAAAACTTCTGGGAGATAGGGCAGATATTACTATTTCCATTTAATGAGTAAATTGAAGCAACTAGAGGTCAAGTAAGTTTTGGGCTTTCTAAATTCTACTGGCTGTTCTTTTTATTGGAATAAGAAAATAATTATTGGCTTACTTCATTTTGACAACAGGGCATACAGGTTATAGCAAACTTATAAATCAAAGAAAGTGGCTCGTATTAACTGTAGTTCAAATTTTTTTCAGTGTGTTTTCATGAAAACACTGAAACACTAAACATTAGTGGATTAGAGAATCCATTAATGAGAATGAAGACTAGATTTAGTTCTCATAGGAAGTAGATAGAAAGAAAAAGACAGTTTCCTGAAAGGCCAATTTACTTGTGGAAATCTGAGCGGTTTCATTTGATGGACAACGAAGAGTGATATTTTTATTTTCTTTTTAAAGATTTAGCACTGTGAAATCTCGAGGAATTTTTATAACTTTTAAGTGGCAAGGCAACTGCTGGAAGACATTTGTAAGTCAAACATTTTAAAGGATAATGCTGCAAGCGGTGGGATTAAAACAGTGTCTGTTTATAATCCTCCTTCCTCCCACAGTGGAAATGAATACTGGATTAAAGTGGGCGGAAAGACCCCGACTATGCCTTAGGTATACTCGTAGCTTCATACTAGAAGTCTCCATGGGATAAGTTATAGACGTGAAAATACTGTGAGAAGATTGTTGAGATAAACGAATATATGAAGTGAATGTGGTGACATTTCTATCATTTATTAACTCATCCAATAAATATTTACTGAGTGTCAATTATGTGCCAGGTGTGGATGCAGGGAGGGGTGCTGGAGCTTGGGAGACAACGGTGAGCAATGAGGTCACATCCCTGCCCTTATCCTGCACATGCAATAGTCATTCCTAATATGTGCAGCACAAAAATATTCTCAATTAAAAGCCTGAAAGATTCTGTTTTTCTTTCTTTCCTTTTTTTTGAAATCTGGGATAGGAAGAGATTGTCATGTTTGGGAAATTCTGTGTCACTCTATATACGCGTAAGACATGATAGTAAACAAATGCATGGTACAGAGAAAATGTTCTAGCATTGAACGAAAATAAGAAACAGTTTAAAATGAAATTTTTAAAAAGATTGTTCATTCAATAAACATTTATTATCTTCTAACTGTGTATCAGGAACTGGGATTGGTCCTGGGCATAGAACAGCCTGGCACCGTACAGTTTTTTTGTTTGTTTGTTTTTTCTTTTTCAGTGAGCTGGATGTCCAAGTAAACAAGGAATTACAGAGAACCCTGATGAGGGTTAGGATAGGGATTATAAACAGTGCTGTGGGATATGTAGCAAGGGACCTAACCAATCCTGAGGGGACTGAAAGGCTGTCCAAGAGAAATGACTTATATATTAAGTTTCATTTATTTTTATTTTTAATTATTATGGGTACATAATAGTTGCATATCTCACAGGGTGTATGTGATGCTTTGATACAGGCATACAGTGTGAATGTGTGAACCAAAGAATGAATGAGATTAGAAAGTGGGAAAGTGGAGGTGAGGAGTTTGGGGAAGGAAGACAGAGAGCAAGAGTGTTCCAAGCTGAGGGAATAACGTGCTCCCACGGAGACAGGCCTTCAGGTATGATTGTAGGAAAAGAAGACAATTTGTTTGGTGGCTCCAAATATGGCTTCTGAAAAGGCTCAGAAGATGCAAATCAAAGATGCTCTGTAGATACAGAATAAAAAGGCAGCATATTCACAGAAATTGAAACTGGGGAAACCAAAAAAAAAAAAAAAAAAAAGGAAGACAGAGAGGTAATGCCAGGAAAGCGAAGGTGGAGCCTTTGAATCAACAGATAAAACTGTGAATGCAAAATGGGGTAGTCAAACCATTCAGTGTTCTGCACAAACATCCACTTTCGCGTGGAGGGAGCTGGATAAGAAATCGCCAGCCTGGGCAACGTAGCAAGACCCCGTCTCCACAAAGAATTAAAAAAAAAATAGCTGGGCGTGGTGGCGTGCGCCTGTACTCCAAGCTACCCAGGAGGCTGAGATGGGAGGATTGCTTGAACCCAGGGCAACAGAGTGAGACTCTGTCTCAAAAAAATAATAATAAAAAATCCATTTCTACATTTGTTGGTGGGATTAACAGTCCAAACAGCAGAATGTAACCCGTGTAATTCTACATGTGATTGAAGTCGGTCTTTGGCAGGTGATTCTTAAACCCACAGTGCTCTGTGCTTGTGGGCCAGAACGCACCGAAGTTGCTGGCCACAGAGAAAACCCAGCCTCATGGTTTTTATAGTTCCACAGCATTTCCAGATGACCAGTCTGGAAAGGCTTAGATTGCTTTACCATCCAAAAGCCCTGAGTTGGATCAAAAGGAAAAAAAAATCCTATTAAAGTGAATCAGCCAATGATGTAATTTACTACATCAATGGCAGAAAAGAAGCATTTTTTTTTATTTTACATCTCAAACTTGGTAAATGATAAATGAGTTTCACATACTGAACACAAAGGCCATAAGAAGAGTGTTTCCAACATGCTGGAAACAAATTATATGACAGAAGCAGGAAATGTTTAAAAAACACATCAAAAATTATATTTCAATTACAGCGTTCTTGGGGCAAAGGAGTTCCAGGTCAGATTACATATCACACACGCTACAGATTCCTATTTACAATCCCCTGTTTAGACCCACTGAAAGTTTATAGAAACGATTTCCGTTTCAACTGAAGCATTTATACTTAATTTCAGCTGACTAATAAAACTTCTTGATAAAAAAAGAAAAACAATCAATCTCGTTGATTTCAATTTTCATGTGGTAAGAAAAGCTAATATTTATTGAGAGTTTACTATGTGTGAGTCAGTATGGTAAATGATTTGCATTAATATATAAAATAAGAACAGTATTCCTTTGAGATGACCTTGGTCTTTTCAAAGAAAAAAAGTTGCTTCAGTATTATAAAATTAAATTTCAAAAAATGTGTGATTAAAGAAACAATTATCCCATGGACTCATGGCAGCAAAAAAAAGGAAAAAAAAAAAAAAAGAAACAATTATTGGTCTATGTTCCAAAAATGAAGCTTTAAACATACATCTTTTAAGCATAAAATTCTTTATGTAAATCTAGATAAGCATAGTTCGGACTTGGTATAAATTTTTTTCACTAGAAGAAATTGCCGTGTCGTGTATTTCCTTTCTTTCAAGCAGAGGTTAGCAATTATGGCTAAATCGAGCTGGCCACCTTCAAGACTCATGAGCTAAGAATGGTTTTCACATTTTTCAATGGTCAAAAAAAAAAATCAAAGTAACTATAATATTTCACGACACATGAAAATTACATGAAATTAAAATTTTAGTGTCTGGAAATAAAGTTTTATTGGGACACAGCCACACTCATTTGTTTACCTATTGTCGATAGTTGCCTTCATGCTACAACCACAAAGTTGAATAGTTTCGACAGAGACCATATGGTCCACAAAACCCAAAACATTTATTTTCTGGTTCTTTACTGACCTCTGCTTTTAAGTACAAACATGAAAGTTCAACATAACATCCAAGTTTATATATTTAAGCTTTCAAATTTTGACTTCGCAAGTAGTCAGGGTCTATCATTGGTCTCATTTGTATTCGATGTGTTCATGTCATGGGATACTTAAATTTGGCAGATGAAAACAACAGGTCTACGGCAGTCGTAGTCAACTGGGTGCAGTTCTGTCTCCTGAGGAACATCTGGCAGTTTCTGGAGACACGTTTGGTTGTTAGGACTCAGGGGTGCTGAGTCATCTGATGAGTAGAGGCCAAGAATGCAGCTGATCATCTGACAGGCCCACAGCAAAGGTTCTCTGGCCCTAAATGTCATCACTGCTGAGCTTGAGGAACCCTGGTCTACGAGATACTGAGAGTCCACTCTCATTTCCAGACTACTGCAACACAACCACAATTGCTACGTGGTGACATTAATTCCTTCCTACCACCCATGCCATATTTATATTAATATTTATAAGAAGAAAAAAGATAAATTTCTTTTTATTTTGCGGGCGTGTTTTTATGGCTAACCGTTACCCATCTGCACTGTAATAATTTTCAAAGTGGAATAGTTTTATGCTCAGCTGTAAGTAAGCCCACATGAATAATTCTTTTTTTTTTTCAATCACTCAATTACTTGGCTTGATTTAAATTAAAATCCATCTGACTCTATTCTATTTTCAGTTTCTTAAAAGATCTTCTTAATTCTTAACACGTAGCACGAGTAAAGTAAAATAGTCTTCGTATGTTGGAGACGGCTGTGAAGTATGAATCCACATAGAAGCTATGATCATAGACCGGGGTTAAAAAAGAGGGGAGGCAGGAAGACAAGCCACAAGACCACTGGACTGTAAGTGCTAATAACAGTTTAAAAGACCAAAAAAAAAAAAAAATACAAAGGCTGATAAAATATCCAGATTTAGTGGGTTGCCAGTTGGGGCAAACTTTCAAGACTGCATGAGAGGCTCTAAAGAAGTGACATGAACTTATAATCAAACATTTAAATCTCACCCCAATCCTCTGACAAGTTCTCTCCTACAACTGGGACAAATGGAATCACTTTGGAATCACTATTTTTGTGTCTTGCATATGAAGGGTGTGTCTCATTTACACATGAGTGTTTTCATTCCTGGAAAGCCGTATGACTGGAAACTTAGCTACACATTTTCTAGAATTTTTTACATGCCATTGTACTTTCAAAATATTTAAGTTTATAGATAGGAGCTTGTGGATAATCACCTTTTAAAAACCAAAACCAAACATTTAAATGTTTTCTAATCTTGGAGAATTTATGTGTCACATTAAACCACTCTCTCTCACTCGCTGCTCTCGAATCTCCCACTTTCAATACGTGAAATCAGGCCTCGCTCAGACACAAACCCTTCCACAGCTCACAGAACTGTACCTTCTCGCCTGTGTCACCTTTCGGGCCGCTCTCTCCAGCATCTCCCTGAGGAAGGGAAAAAGCAATACATGTAAAATACGCTGGTGACATTAAGCAAATAGTATTTTTCATTATTTTAAGTTTTCTTTCATAAAAACTACCTATTAAAATCTCTTGCAAGTGTTCTATAGAGCTAAGGTACTTTTTACTTGACCAGCTGTCTGATGCCAATAAAATAAGTTTTATTACAGTGAACTTGGCCAAACAGTTTTAAACTATTCCATGATATTAACAGAAAACAGTCATTTATCAGTCTGCCTTCTCATAGCTCGTTTGGGCACTTCAAGCTTCCTTAACTCTCTATCTCTTCTCCTCTGCTCAAAGCTCCTCTCCAACAAGTGCTTCCTCCTCATAATTCCCTGAATAAGCCACGTGTGTTACCACCTCTGCACCCTTCTTTCTACCCTTCCTGCCACCCGGACCCCTGGCCTCTCTTTTCCTTCTGTCTGTGTAAGTTCTACCCTGTCTTCAAGCGCATCTCAAATCTCTAAGACCTCAAAGAACATGATACGGCCCTCAAAAACCTGTGCCCTGAATATATTTATTTATCTGAGCCCACATGGTTTCCATTCATGAAATAAATGTTTTATATTTTATTAGAAAGCTTTTTTAAAAATCATACATTTAAATGAATTGGGGGAGTTTGTGCTGCTTTTTTTTTGTTGTTATTTTTGAGACTTCCTATGCCTATTTCCTCACTGACATCTCCTTTGTCTCCCTACGAAGCAATGTGCTAGGAAAAACGTCATTAATTTAGTATCCATGTTTTGCTCCTTTAAATTTTGAATGCTTAAATTTAAATCTTACAGCATGTTATGGTGGAAACGTCATGGACTTTGGAGTCAGGGAGACCGAGCCCAGCTCCAGCATCTGCTGGGTGAGCACAATTCTCTCTGCATCAAGCTTCTCCTGTGTAATGTCAGGGTGAGGGTGCTTCATGCGGTTGTAAGAAATAAGTCATACACTGTGTGCAAAGCAACTAGGACAGTATCTGGCACATCAAAAGCTGTTAATGACAGCCATTAATGAAAACAATGCATTACTGTTCACATATTCCACAGGCTGGAATGTGATGGCTTTTTTTCTTCTTTTCTTTTTTTTTTTGTTTTTGAGATAGGCTCTTGCTCTGTTGCCCAGGCTAGAGTGCCGTGGCATCATCACAGCTCACTGCAACCTCAAACTCCTGGGCTTAAGAGGATCCTCCTGCCTCAGCCTCCCAAGTAGCTGGGACTATAGGAGTGCACCATCACACACAGCTAATTTTTAAAAATTTATTTTGTAGAGACTGCGCCTTGCTGTTGCCCAGGTTGGTCTTGAACTCCTGGCCTCAAGCAATCCTCCCACCTCAGCCTCCCCAAGTGCTAGGATTACAGGCATGAGCCAACAGACTTCTCTATTATTTAAACATTTCTTTAAGATAAAGCAGGAACTACTGATAATGGTTTCCTTGGCAGAGGGGAGAGAGGAGGTTGGGGAGGGAGACTTTCACTTTTTTCTCTTTATTTTCTTTTATTCTTTCAAATAAGCACGAAGTTAACCTGCTTGGCATTTGTCTACGGTCACAGACGCACCCCTGCAGACCCCGAGAGCCTGGGATACTTGCTCCGGTGAATGCCAGGGCCGGTGCCAACATTTCTCCTCTTCCCTCCTTGATTTCTACACAAAAGAGTCATCTGAGGACTAATTAATTTCAAATTAATTACCATGAACTGACTGGATGCCAAATAAATGTACTGGTAATCTGTTATGAAGGACTTTTGACAGGCAGTTGATGTGCATGCTTTTTAAAAAACTGCTTGAAAATCTCTTTATTAAAAAACAAAACCAACAAAACAAACCCTCGTGCTGGGAAAACTGGCTCAGAGTGGTTGTGAAGGGAAGGGTTTGACTGAGCTGTTCCCCTCATCAAATTGTCTTTTTTCACCCCCCTCCGTTTCGCTCTCCTTCCATTTAAATAAATGCCTTTTTATCTTTTTTGCTTTGCAAGGCTGAAAAATACAGTTACAATCAAGAATTCTTCTTGATCTGTAGATGAAATTCCTTTGGGATTAGAGGTTATAGCATTGATTTGTACAAAGACTGGATCACATATGAAGAGCACCACAGAGTATCTTGATAGTTTCCTTCTCAGCACACTTTCAAACACTATTGAAGTACAAATTGCATGAGAATCAGAAAAATAAGTATCGCAATATGCAATGAGAGTCTAAAAATAATCAGGATGGGCCCAAAAGTAATAAGGAAAGGAGTCTAAGGGAACTTGAACATTCAACGCCCTGCTTCTCCTTTTGTTTCTCTTTTTGGTTTTTACAGGAATTCTTTGTGGGCAACTTTCAGATAATTGCTGCAGGTAAACATCTGTATCCCTTTAACCTAATGACATAAGAAGCAGTGGAGAGAGATGTGGGTGCTTGGAAAAGTATTGGAATGACATTAGCAAGCAGGCAGAATAGAGGTTTTGCAGGCCTGAGGATTTTTCAGTTATATAAAAGCCTGACATAGAATGTTGAAATTTGCTCCCCTTCTCTTCATTTGTTTAAACCTTTTTATCCAAACTTTTGTCCATATATAAGAATTACACTATTTTATTCTTCCACTAATGAGCAGTTTGGAAAAAGAACAGTGGTCATTATAACTACATGTATGTCATCTCTCCATCTCTCTATACCTATTTATCCACCGCGCATAGAATTCAATTGCGTGTCTCTTGGCAGGAGGTGGGTGGGAGGAGATAAACACAGGCAGAATCATTCTCACCTTTTTTCCTTGTTCTCCAGGTTCTCCCTGAACAAAAGAACGGAGATTGGGTGACCTTAAATTATAAAGCATCTAATTTTGTTATTAAACAATACATTGAACATACTAGGTTAATTATGTGTGATACTTTCTATTGGGGCTATTATGTAGTTGTTATATAAAAACAAATGAGATTCCTGAAGAATTGAGTATGGATATCAATACTAAATATAATCTTAATTCTTTGCTTTTATAGGACTGAAGAAATATATTTCAAGATTATCATTCAGAAACTGGCTTCTGGGGCAGAGGTGAACAGTGCTGTGGCAATTCAGTGTCCTGAGAAGCTCCTTAGTCTACTCCTTTTCATTCTGCCCAAACTGAGAATCAGTAAGGTGGGCTAGGATGTCCTTCCACAAAGGTTTTTATTCAAAGCATCCCCTGGGGCATGGATTATTCAGGGGTCTGGAGTGTAGTTCAATGTAGTTCCCCAACCTGTCTTCCCCTAAGATGTCACAAACAGTTTTAAACTCGAAGCCTTTCAAAATGTCATGAATTCTCTTTCGCTGCTAGTAACCAGCAAGTTCCAGATCAGGCGTATTTTAGGAGGCGCTGGTGCCTTCAGGCAAGACGCTGGAATGGGGCAGAGTTTAAGTGCGTTTATGATGACCAGGATAGCGTGAGAACTAAAATGCAAAACCGTGCTCTGAATAGAATCTCATTTTCACTTCACCCAGGAAGGGATAAAAGTGAGAGAGCTCTTAGGTAAATTATACACAGTATGATAATATTTCCCTGTGAAAGGCTTGAGTAAGTATTGCCTGATTTTTTAAAAAAATGAAATAAGACCATTATTGTCGGGTTTTTTGAAAAAAATTAGAACCCATTGCAGAAGTCAGTTTGGAGGCAAGACTCTTTTCCTTCCCTGGAACTCAACCTGACCCTTGGTTTCTGAATGTCTGGTCATCTTCACTGCTCGACAGCCATCCTGCTGGTCGCTAGGCAACACAGGAACAGCACAGGGAACATGCATTAAGCATTAAACTCCTATCATTTGGCTTTTTAGCATGGTGCAAGAAAGGGAAGAAGACAGGAAAACGGCTATAGGCCCAGAAGGAATATTTTCTTTCCTCTCTTGCAGGACAAAGGATAGGTCTATAAATTTTAGGTCGGTCCTCAGAGCCTGTCAATCGCAATGTGATCTGCAGAATCAGCTGACAGGCATCTGTGGGTGCGGATACACACGAGCACAGCTGATGGGATTAGACATTAGTTTTGTACTTCAAGGGATATTCACTCATCAAAGGATTTGGGATTTGTCTGCCTGTTTGGTTTAAACTAAGCTGTCACCAATCTTTTTATATTTAACAGATTCATTTGTTCTTCAAGAAACAAAGAAAACTTGCAATGCAAAAAAAATCCTCATTACATTTTTTCCTTATTTAGTAATTCAGATTACATCCATTTTTAAATTTTAAACATCTTTATTCTGCTCTTCATCTGATTAACTGGTTATGTTGTGCAAGGGTTGGAGGTGGCCAAATCTTGAGGAAAAGCCACAGTGGCACTACGAACGTCTTCTCTAGTTAGTCTTCTAGATGTGCAAATTTTAGGCAGTATGGACATGATCTACGTTTTTATATGCTCATTAAGTGGTAACATGACAATAGTCTTATGGGCTTTCTTGTGTTATTTAGGTATCCCAGAATAAAGATTTTAGACAATCATATTCTATCTGTTTTTCTGCATTTTAATGCTAATGAGAATCACAAACGTAATGTATTCATTAGTCACAAAGTTCTACTGTAGCCTATTATACTACTGACAAAAAATCCATTCTAGTGCAACAAGCGGGCTATTAAAATATTGCGATAGCTTACAATTTCACGGACATTCGTGTGTCAAATGATTTTGCTTGGCTTTATTTGCACTAACCTTTGGCCCTGGGAGTCCATTCTGTCCTACTGCTCCTGGCAACCCGGGTTCACCCTCAAAATAAAAAATAGATACTATTAAGTAAAATGGACAAAATCAATAATTATACAGATCATTAGAGGAGACAGCCATTCTTATAGAGCCATGCTTTACAAGTAGATAGAGAATAAGTGACCATTGGTGTAAATTTAAGTTAGCTTGTGTGGTCCAAAATTCTAGGTGCAAGGGAGCAAGGATATAACAAGGTTAATTACCTTTGTTCAGTCTTTTCATCATTAAGAAAGCTGAAGAAATTTATTAGTAGAAATTAACATCTAGCATGGTGCTGGGCACATTGTAGGCAAAGGCACCAAATAAATATTTGTTGAATGAGTAAAGGTATCTGAAAATACAAGACTTTCTTGGTGGAGAGCTTTTAAGTGATTCATCAGCTCAGGAAAATAAAGACTAAATCATTCTATTTTCATCTTAGACTTAATCACATGGACATTTACACATCTAAATCTTGAAGAATATGCCCATCTTTGAACACCTTAATTCATTTAGACACATTTGACACCAAAATAAAAAGTATAAATGGCTGTGGTTTCTCTTTCCAATTTCATTGTAAAAATAATTCGAATAAACATTCAGACTTACGGCTCTCATTATCACACTGAACAATGATCTATCAGCTTTCGGGCAAAAGATGATGGCTATTAAGCTAGAAAAACTTCCCATTTCAGAAAGATGGCGATGTATACTAGTCTTTCCAGATTTTGATTCAGCAATTGTTTTCCAAAGAGGAAAAGCCTCTTGCAGTGCCCAGAAGCCAAGGAAAAACACCTGGGCCCTTTGTGCTTCCGTGTGGCTCAGACTTAGAGCAAACAGAATTCTATTTCCATTTAAGACATTCCCAAAGCCCTTTACTGTGTGCTCCAGCTGAGGGTAGTAAAGTTTCTCCTTAGTTGATTTAAAAAGAAAAAAAAAAAAAGCAACTTTATTTTTTAGAGTAGTTTTAGGTTCACTGCAAACTTAATTGATTTTTAAGAATGTTCTCTAAGTCAGGAATTGTGTCATTTTTACATCTGTGTTTCCTGCTTCAAAAACATGTATATTAATAGCAACGTTTCTTAAGCACCAGAATCTTTACATTCATGAACTCAATTCTCACAAACTTCTGTGAGGTAAATACTATTTTTATCCTTATTTTGCAGGTGAAGAAACTAAGGCACACAGAAGCTAAGTAATTTGTCCAGATTTATACAACTATAGTTACAATTTGAACTCTTTGGTCTCACTTAAGAGGTTATGCTCTTGACACATTACATTGTATGTTACACTGGAACGTATCTAGAAATTGTGAGAGAGTAGATGAATATTTCTATCGTTATTATCATTTGGTTTATACATCTCATTTACAAATGACCTTTCAGGAGGTGTAGATACCTAAATTAAATATAACTTACACAAAGATTATTTTTGCACACCTATCAGATGAAATAAGCAACGTGAAGCCTGTGGCATCTTTCTAGAAGAGCAAAAATGTTTTATTATTATACTGGACTATTATAATTGCTAAAGTCTTAACCCCCCGGAAGAAATTCTGCTTCCTGCATAAAGTCACACTGTAATTGTAACTCATGCACTTTCCTTGGTAAAATGACAAAAATGTTGACTTAGAATAGTAGTGGCCATTATGGGAGTATTTTGCTATGCCATTTGTACATAACAAAGGATAAGAACTTGGAAATAGAATACCCCTGAAAGAGGACTATCATTTACTATGCAACCAGAAAAAGAGCTATCGAGTCTGCTTTCTTCAAAGCATCCACAACAGGATGCATTAATATCATAACTCATGGTTTAATGCAAATAAGAGATGCTGCCAGGGAACAATACAAACTTTGTTTAGACTTTCAAAGAATAACCATGGTAGCCAGAGTTATTTAAAAAAAAAAAAAAAAAACGGTTAAGCCCCTGGAACCGGACAAAATACATGCTGAGATTTTGAAGCAAGGAAGAGAAATGTTGCTTAGGTATCCACATAATATTCCTCTTAATATATGAACATCGGGGGACTCAAACGTGATCTCTGTTTTTCTTTGATTTTACATATCTTTGACACGAAAGGCAACCAAAAAACTGCACCTATAATCCCATCAGTCTACAATAATTGTTTTCACTTTATCCTGTCTCCTAGTCTTTGTTACTTATGCTTACATATTTTCAAGCAATTGTAACCATATTGTGTGGTTGGATTTTTTATTATCTTTACACCACACATTTGTTTTCACATAGTATTCATGATTATCTTGTGAATAGTTTATCATCTATCAAAGTCAGGTGTGATCATGCTTTTAATCAGCTCCACGTTGTCCAACATTCAGGTTGTTTCCAATTTTTGCTATTGAAGAAATATTAAATATACACTTCTGTAAACATACTCATATTTTTCTGTCAAATGAGCTAATTATGATAAATTCCCCGTATTTGTTTTATTAGTCAATGGAAACATTGTATGACACCAATTGCAGACTTCTAAATTGCTTTTGAAGAGGGTTCTGAGTTTTATTTGCTTTTATAGGCATCCGCTCCATGCTACTTTTTCACCAATCTGTACAACTCTATCAGCGTTGCACATCACAATTTTAATCATTTTTTTGCCTATTTTAGTAAGCACAAATGAGAGCTTACTGTTCAGCTTTTAAACTTCTTTTTTGCTTGTAAGGTTAAATATTTTCTCATGTGTTTACAATTTCAATAGGTAGTCACAACATTTTAATTCTGCAAAGTGACTAAAGCTGTTTCCTGAATGAATTGGGGAGAATGAAAAGAAGAAAAAATGACTCATAGCATTTTACCTTTCTAATAAGTTATATCAAGAAAATTATATTTCAGGTTAGATTAGGAGGATATGGGACATTTTGATAGGGTCGAAACTTAGTTTCCCAGGTTGTGTAAAAGAAATGTTAAAGGTGAACTGCTGTATGACTCTATGGGAATCTGTAAGGCACTGATTCATTCAACTAACAGTGAAAATTTACTCTATGTTCTACTCTGGGCTGAGTGTATTATGGGATATGAAGATGAAATAAATATGACAGGTACCTGTGCCCAAAGAGTTTATTTTTGAGTTGGGGAAAAAAAGATATATATACGTAGTAACTTAAGGGGGGGGGCATTTAAGTGAGTTCGTGAAACTCTTTTCATGAAGAGGCATAATAAATTGAAATAAAAGAGAAGTCTTAATGAGCAATCAACCATATTCTAACATACGAGGACAAAAATTATCATGAAACCTCTTAAATAAAGTTACGATGATATACTACTACTATATAACAGCAAAAATGTACATAGATAGAAAAATATATCAGAAAGGTACAGGCAAAAACATGGGAATGAGGTTGTGTGTGTTATATGTGTGTGGGGGGAGCTAGTCTCATGTCTGTTGGACAATCTATCCACTTATTTCTGAAGGCATTTCATATTTACAAACACTGAGGACATTTGTAGATCATAATAAGGAAAAACAGCAGCTAACATCTTAACTACAGGTAGATTTATAGGATTTTTCTCTACTAGGCTTTAAATTTTAAGGCTATTCCCAGTATGACAATTCCCAAATGACCATTTCCATATTAAAGCTGAAAATAAGTTGTGCTGACTTTTAAGAAGGATGGCTTTCTCACTTTCACATTCTTTAAACTGAATACGCTTTAGAACTCGAATGTAAAACATCACTCAAAGTTTTCCCAATTATTTCAGGTACTGCAACTCAAGGGCAACTTGAAAGAATACTGAAGGATAGAAAAAAATGCAGTTTTCGTACAGATATTGAGTACTGAAGGGAAATAGTAACATTGTGGACCTTCACTTCGACCACAATAGGTTTCCATCCTGGCGCAGGGAAGGGGTCTACGGGCTGGACCTTGAACATGAGCAGAGTTTACACCTGTGCTGTCCAACGTGGTCCCACCAGCCACAGGAGGGCACGGAGCAGTGGGCATGGGGCTCCTCCTAGCTGAGATGTGATGTGAGTGTGTAACACAATTTTGAAGATTTAGAAGGGGACTAAAACAAATGTAAAATATCTGATTGATAATGTCCATATTCATCTTAAAATTTAATTCATATGATGTTCCAGTGATAATCTTGACCACATATTGAGTTAAATAAGCTATGTCATTAAAATTAACATTACTTGCTTCTTTTTACTTTTTTTCAACATGGCTAACAAAATTTAAAATTGCATATGCGGCTTCTATGTGAGGCTTGTATTATATTTCTCTTCAGCATTGGTTTCAACTATAAAATTCTTTAATTATTAGAAGATGTGAGGAACCAAAAGCCTTGAAAAGCAGGGAGGAGCACCGTTGGTATAAAGCAGTTCAACACGTAGCGAGACTTCAGCACCGAGGCCCTACGGCACAGGGAGCTAAACTCCACCATGCAGCTCTGCAAGTCAGGGCAGCATCCGTGGGCTCGAGCAGATGACAGCTCTGGCTCAGGCCACAGTGGCTGTCAGAAGGGCAGTGAGAGCAAAGCCTGTGTGTGACTTGGTGTCACCATTTGGCCAGGGGTTAGAGGCTGACTCTGGAGACCAACTAACCGAGCTCCTTGCTATCCCCACCCCTCCCAACATTCTCTTAAACACAGTCAGGGCCGGACGCGGTGGCTCACGCCTGTCATCCCAGCACTCTGGGAGGCTGAGGCGGGAGGATCGCTCGAGGTCAGGAGTTCAAGACCAGCCTGAGCAAGAGCGAGACCCCGGTCTCTACTAAAAAAAAAAGAAAGAAATGATTTGGACAGCTAAAAATATATATACAAAAATTAGCCAGGCATGGTGGCACATGCCTGTAGTCCCAGCTACTTGGGAGGCTGAGGCACGAGGATCGCTTGAGCCCAGGAGTTTGAGGTTGCTGTGAGCTAGGCTGACGCCACGGCACTCTAATCTGGGCAACAGAGTGAGACTCTGTCTCAAAAAAAAAAAAAAAAAATCAAATCAAATTAAAAATAAATAAATAAATAAATAAAATAAACACAGTCAGGCATAGAGCTCCTTCACTCAGCTCTCTCCAAGGCAGTCCCATCCCACTAGGAATAAGGGCCCAAATCCACACAATGACCCCAGGCCCCTGTGATGTGGCCCTGCTGCTGCCCTGAGCTCCCACCTGCAGCGTCCCTGTCACCTGCCCCGGCACACTAGGCACCAGCCTGAGGGCGTGGCCTTTGGGGTCCTCTCCAATGGGCCTCCTTTGCTCTTCCCACAGATGTCTGTGGCATTACTCCCTCACCTCCTTTGCCCTCAGCCCAAATGTCCCTTATCACAGGGGTCAGCCTCAGTTACCCCGGCCCCGCTATCTACGCCCATGACCTATACTCAGGGCATACGCCTCTCCCTTGCTCTAGTGCACTAACTGCCACCTAAGACCAAATCGTTTGCTTCTTTTCTGTCTTCCCCATCAGGATTGCCAGGTGTGGTGGGTAAAGACAGAAGGCACTTGGTTAAATTTAAATTCCAGATACACAACGAATAATAGTTAAGTAAATCCCAAATATGAAATGGGACACAATCATATTAAAAATTCTGTGTTATCTAAAATTCAAAGTTAATTGGACATCCTGTACTTGACCTGACAACCCCGTCCCCCATGCCCCCCACCAGACTGAGAGCTGCCGGAGCCCAGGAGGACGCAGTCTACGCAGTCACCGTTCTTTCATGGGGCCTAGAAACCGCACTTACACATAATGACCGTTCAGGACACGGACGTGGGAGGAATGAGTGGACACAGAAGTGATGCATGAAGCCCACCGGAAGGTGAGGAGCACTGTGTAGGCTGCCTGGCTGGGAGATTGGAAATAACCACAACCATCACGACAAGAGGTGGCTCCGTCTCAGCTACAGCAAGGCTGTCATCACCGGGAAGAGTGAAGGGACCCAGGAAAAGGTAGGAGAGGTGATGACTTTGCAGGGACACACCTCCTAGTCACGCCAGGTCGGCGTGAAACCCAAGGATTGAAGGACAGAGGATCCCCTTAGGGTTAGGGTGTGAATTGGGGAAGCAGTCCTCGAAGAGCAGGGTGCCAGGAATGAGGGGAACTTTCACAGCTTCCAGAAAAATCCTAAGCCCCCCCCGGGACTCAGGCAGGGGAAAAGTGGTTTCCTAGAGCATAAGTCGCCAACCTTTTTGGGACCAGGGACCGTTCTCATAGAAGACAATTTTCCCACAGACCGGGGATGGGGGGAATGGTTTCGGGATGATTCAAGCACGTTACATTTATTGTGCACTTTATTTCTATCATTATTACATTGTGATATATAATGAAATAATTATGCAACTCACCGTGGGTTGGGGACCCCTGCCCTAGGGGACTAAAGGTTCCAACAATTTGGTCTGCGAACAGACTGGGCCACGATCAACATTTCCATGAACTCGCTATGTCCCCCCTTCCATCCGCTCCCCCCTCACCCCCTGTGCCTCAGGCAAAGGGTGAGAAGTAGCTGGGGTGACGCTGGCTCTATAAATTATCGTGTCATCAAAAGTTCCCCAAAGACGCTTTCAGAATTTACGTGAGTGTCATCATTTACCCCATGACCTCAAACATCTGCTTTTCCCGAAGCAGAAGCACTCACAAAAGAGTGAAATATTTCAGTGGAAAGGAACCAAGCCAGTGCAAGACACACACTCAGAGAGGGGACGTAACTTTTCCAGAAACACAGCTGCACAGAGGCAGATGTGAGATTAGAACCCAGGTCTTTGGATTTCCTCATCTTGCGTTGCTTCTATGTGAGCAGCTTGTGTCTGAAAAACTCATTCAGTTTTACCGTATTTCCTTTAAATTTAATTTTGGTATAAAATGGTAAAGTACTATAAAATAGTAAGTAGCTTTAGGAAACTTCCATTCGAATCGCAGCTTTTCTACCTCTGCTCTCAGGGATGCGCCTCCTCAGCTTTTCTTCTGCAAAGTGCACGAGGCCGAATTAATGTTTGACTTTGCTCAGCTCTGAAGGAGTAAGATTTATTAAGATGATGATTGTTATTTGTTGGTGTTGGACTAAGGATGTCACCTGATGGTTCCTTAGTCCTTAGAGATCTGATTAAATTCGGCTCCAGTCCTGGCCTCGCAGGCTGTGGAGGTCCGAGGCCTGCTTTCCCGGCCCCCTGCCCAAGTTCCTACATCCATTCCGGTGGTCCCCGCTTTGCCCCAGGCCAACTCAGATGGGCCGGTCATTCTTCACCAGCTGCCTCAAGAACCACTCTCTCCTGGCTCCTGTGAGCTCAGATGGGCCATGCGGTGCTCTCGGGAAGACACTGCATCCCGGAGCTGAGTCTGTCTTCATCTCACCCCTTCTCCTCTCCCCTCCCTCCCGCCCCACCCTCCTCCTCCCTCCCTCCTTCCTACCCCATCCTGGGAGTTCAGCTTCTCTCTGTGTGGAGCAGTTGAACAGTTTTTAGCTCCTACTTGCAATACTCGATTCTTTTTATTTTTCTTTCCTGGAGGCAGAGGAGGCTTTGTAACACAGTGCAAGGAAAAACGGAAAACCCTTAGCTTGGATAACTAGGTTTGGGTAGGCATCAAACAACTGGCATTCTTTTGGGGGACTTTTGCCAGGTTTATCTCATCAGCAACCCCCTTCCCTAAAATTTCAATCTCTTTGTCCACATTGGGCATGTGAATGCTAATTAGTAGAAAAGCAGACAGGTGTATCAGCCAGGAACTTACTACAAACATGCTATTTCAGATAATCTGTTGAAATGGATCGTAAACTGATTAAAGTAACAACTAAATTAAATCTAGGAACCAAACCTTCATTATGCTTTTTTAAAAAAATTACAAACGCCTAAAAGCCTAAAATAAGAAAACATGACAGTCCTATCAACCCTATTACAGGATGAGCTATTTCAGAACTAAGCCTGCTGGTTAACGCTTTTTTATTTTAGGTTTCTATACTGTTAATGTAGACAGAAATACACACAACACAATTTGAACAGAGAAATGGAAATGCACAGAGAGATAGCTAGAAGTTTGCAGGGGGGGGGGGCTGTCACAGATAATAGCTAAAATGAGTTTGTTTGGGGGAAATTTACAGAAATGAGAGGAATTATTTGCCTTGAGGTCTGGGTAAGAGCACACACGGGTCACATCCCCAGCCTCCAGCTCATTTCCTCCTGTTTCTTCCCACACCCCGTCTCTTTCCAGCCCGTTTAAATAACATACGAAAGGTGCAAAAGTGAGCAAAGCCAGCCAGAAGGCATGATGCTACAGAGGGTTCTCTTTTACGAATTTGAAAAATTGTCCTCCATGTGCACTCCTATGGGGGAAAAAAAAGATTCAGAGCAAAAGTATACAGTTTGGGAAGACAAAATATCAAAATGACTGAAGGGGGTTAAATGAAGTGAGTTTCTTAGGGCTGGGAGAAGTCAGATACAACGCAGTTGTTCAGCTGTCTTGTGTTGCACAAATCTCTTCTAAGTGAGACAATGAGTGCCTATTGCAACTTTCCATCGGATGGGGACCATGAGAAAAGAAGTTTCTAGCCAATCAGTGTCTGACGTTCCCCTAGCAAGGGGATGAGGAGACCTGAGACTTAAGTGTCTCTGGTTACAAAGGAGCTCACAAGTGTTGCTGGGTGTTTGGGGAGAGACACTCTTTCACTCTCTGAGTGTAGCTACGGAAGAATGAAGTAGCTTCAAGAGAGCACAACCAACCAAGAGAACACAACCGAGGACAAAGGTAGCAACGTGGAAGAAGGATGAACAGAAGAAGGAAATTGGGTTCTCAGTGACGAGGTTTAGTTGCCAGAGCAAAGCAAAGCTGAAGCCGCATTAGTGCTGGGCTTTCAAGTTCACGTTACCTGAAGAAATACGTTTATTGTTTCAACCACTTCTCTTAAGTTTCTATGACTTGCAACATAATGTGCCCCTGAAAATACATCCCTTTTTTAAATTTTAAAACCCAGCTAATTTTTTTCTTTCCTAAAGTATAGTTCTCAAAAAATAAATCTATGCATAGTTTGAATGATAAATTGTTCTTTTTCTCTTGGAAAGAGAATGTGCCTACTTATTAATGGAAATGTTAAATGGTATGTCCAACTGGCAAAATTCTAAGGGTCAGTGAAGAGTAGAATGAGATAATACTTCTTACTAACATTCACTTGGACAGCAGGAGGTTTCTGAATCATGGAGGTATTAATGCCTCTAATTCAGAGAGGAAAATAGTCTGTTCTTATTTAATAATGTCTTTTAATAGCTACATTTATTACTTTCTTCTTTCTTCATTTGTTTCTGATTAAACTTTAAGGTAAATATTATAATCCCTATTTGACAAATGAAGAAGCTAAGGCTCAGAGAAGGTAAGTAGTTCATTCAAGGGCATACAAATACTGAGTAGCAAAGCTACACACACACACACACACACACACACACACAAATACCCAAACCCAGTGTGTTTAGTGGTTACAGTGAGTGAATCAGGAATAAAAAATACTGGGTTCATTCTATAGCCCACTGTATAGACTTAAATCAATGGTTTGACCTTTTGAAGTCTGAGAGCTTCAATTTATCTGTTCTCTAAATACATTTACGATAAAAATGCCATTCGAAGTATGCTGTGAAGATTAATGTCAGTGAATAACTGTGAGGCCTGTGTGTAAGAGATGAAAAGGAATTCCAAATGTCATAACTATAAACTAATTAAAATTTAATGTTACTTAAGAATCACATAGCTATCTAGGATAGATTCATAGGTGACACACTAATATTAATTTTTATTTTATGTTACATTTTGCAGATTTAAAAATAATAATAAATTCTAGAAAGCACTTGAAAAATACATGAAACAAGACCATCTGATATTTACCTTTAGATTTGGAAAGAATCCCCAGGACTCTGGGGCCTCAGAAAAATTCTAGCTTGTGTAGACAAAAATGATTTGTTTTAATCCTGAAAATTTTTAACATGATTTTCATAGTAATAAAGAGACAAGGATATGAACTAAGAGCTGCGTAAATTAGTCTTATATACTCTGTATCTGTCCCCAGCTCTTCTCTTTCTTGCCATTTGCCCAGTGCTGGGCACTAATTGCCATTCAAATAAATTGTTATTGTTATGCTTTAATCTTATAGATGCCAAGAAAGATGAAGGTATATAGGGTTGTAATAGCACGATTAAGAGTGCAGATTTTTAAAGAACTGACATATGAACACACAAATAAAAATGGTAGACGGCAATTTATTTTGCTAAAGAATTCTTCAGTTTAAAAAATAATTCTACCACAACATTGTTTTAAATAGCCTGTACTTCTCTAGAGTGACAAATATTTAAATATACATCTCTCTGTGTATGCATTTGTGCGTGTGTGTGTGTGTGTGTGTGTGTGTGTGTGTGTGTGTGTGGTGGAAGGATGACTCATGGAGCACAAATAAAATGTTAAACCAACAACATCTACCCATGAGAATTACAAAAATTATTTTTGTGTCCAATACAATTAGCCAGAGAAGAAGAGGTAACGTTTTATATTTTTAGGTAAGATTTTGCATTTAACCTGCCCCAACTGCTTTGGCTAGCGGAAGCAACTCCAAATAATGGAAATAGCAGCTTTCAGGATTGGGAACAGAGGATGCTAAAGGTTGGTTGAATTGGACACGAGACGTGGACAACTTTCTGTGGACTCACAGTAACTCTGAGAAACTGAGAGATAAATTGGTAAAGCCCCTTGTCTCATTTTACAAATAAAGCCCTCTTGAGCTCCACAGCAAAAAGGGATGCTTCAAAGGCTACACAGGAGATGAAAGCTCAGGGAATACTGAGGCCAGGATGGTGCTCCTACATTACCCCACTGGCAACTGGCCTGAAATAACACGAGATGTGTCTTTCTCTTTCCCACATCTGTAGCGCTGACATTCCAACTACCCAGTCCATACTGGCTGGAGGGTGGAGGGAAGAGCCAGGGGACAGAAAGCATTCTTCCTTCATGTGTTAATTTTGCATATTCATTTTCTCCCTCTGATGAATTCACCTGGCTTCTGCTCCCTGGTTTAGCGTTTGCATGATAATACTACTACAGATACCTGGCAATATTTATCAAGCATTTATTGTATAATGTTCTCTTTTTTTATTTTTTTGAGACAGAGTCTCACTTTGTTGCCCAGGCTAGAGTGCCGTGGTGTCAGCCTAGCTCACGGCAACCTCAAACTCCTGGGCTCAACGATCCTCCTGCCTCAGCCTCCTGAGTAACTGGGACTACAGGCATGCGCCACCATGCCCGGCTAATTTTTCCTATATATATTTTTAGTTGTCCATATAATTTCTATTTTCAGTAGAGACGGGGTCTCACTCCTGGCTCAGGCTGGTCCTCAACTCCTGAATTAAAACGATCCTCCCGCCTGGGCCTCCCAGAGTGCTAGGATTACAGGCCTGAGCCACCGCACCCAGCCCTATAATGTTCTCTTCAGATACGTTGTCCAGTTAATACTGCAAGGTCTATCTCTACATTTCACACTGAAACTTAAGAGAGGTTAAGTAACTTGCCCAAATGAGCACATGGAGCATTCTCTCTCTGACGCAGAGCACGCTGTCCTCTGCACCCCTCTGCCGCCTACTTTTCACGGAAGGACGTTTGGCCCTTAGTGGATTCTGATGCCAGAAGGAGTGAGGTTGGAGTTTAATGTCATGTCACTGCGTACGTAAGCCTTTTCTCCTAATACAATCAGAAGAACTGGAAGACCATTACAAAAATAAGAAATATTCAGATTAGCAATCAGGGTGACCAAAACTTAAAGAACAATAAGTATTTAAAAAAAAAAGTCACCATCGAGTTTACTGGGCCCATCACCGATTTCGTCCATTTGAATGGATGGAAAATGTTCTAGTAGAAAACAAAGTGTTTTATTAAAATAGTTTGCTTTTCTTTCTTTTTTCAAACACAAGACAAAGAACTTTTTATTTCCTAGTCTGCCATATTTCTGATAGCTCAGAAATTATATCTTCCCTTAACCACTGTCTGAAAACTATTTTCTAAGTATCAAAAATATTTCTTTGGAAAAAGTGAAATTGTAATGTGGAAAAAAATGTTTTCTTATACAGTTTAAGGACATTATGGTGTGTTTTTTTAAATATCATGTCGTTGTAAGCTTTCTTCTTAGAAAAACAAATTCTAGAGTTGAAGACACATTTCATATGCTTTAAGTATAGAATATTACTCTATTGCCAACTTTGCTTTTACTCTCTAAATGACCTGCTATCTCAGTCAAGGAGACTCATGCTTTTTGCACTTTATTTTCCTAACAATGATACAGCACGTATTAGAAATGTTAAATAATGACTAGGTTAAACGGAAGTTCCATGCACAGAATTTTAGGTTCAGTTCTCTGGAGTAGGAAAAAAAAATTTAAACTACATTTTGATGATACCTTTATAAAAGTGTGAAATCATTTAGTTTCCCTAAGTTTTTCAGAAAACGCTTTTAAAATGCCACAAAGATGTATAACAAGACATAAAACTACAAATATTGACTGTCTATTTCCTTGAAATATAAACTTGGTGACTAGGACAAGAAAATGTCACATTCCTTTCTCTTGCTAAGGAAATTGCATATTTCCTTTGCAAAAATAAAAAATATGCAGTCTTCAAACGAGTATATGTGACAGTTTTAAAGTTGTTTTGTTTCAGGTTAAAGGTTTCTATAAATTTTCATGATTGTCTCAGAGTTGAAAAATGAAAAGAAACAAAGAAGAAAAAGAAAAACATCAATCTTGGGCATACAAGTTTTGTTTTTCATTGATGTTAAAAACATTTATGCTATATTTATATTTTGCTTTTTCTAAACATCTTGAGTTATATGATTTTCAAATCCATGTTAGAATGAATACACTTTCAGATTTTTGCTTACGTTTCCCCCCATGATCTGTAATGTTCTAAGCAGAAAGCTAATCTGTCTTTACCAGGATTCGCGAAGCAAATGGACATGCATTTTAGAAAGTGGGAGATGCAGCTGCCACGTGGGTGGGGAACTACTGGTGACTGTGCAGTGTCTGGTGTGTGGACTAAACGACACCATGAGCCTTGGTTGAGAACACTAATTTCATTTGGGAATTGAGTAATTCCGGGAACAGAGCCTCTTCCAAAACATCGATTAACCAAATTTCCAGAATTTCATTAAAATGAAGTGAAAGAAAAGTTTAATAATAATATCTCACACAGTTGTAAGGGCTTTACATCCACTTACTCGTTTAACTCTCACACTGACTCTATTAGTCTCCCCTTTACAGATGAGGAAACTGAGGCTGGGGAACTCCCAGGACCCTGCCAAAATTCAGCCAGCCTCAGTGTGGCAGACTTACGCTTTTAGCCACTAATTAGGTCTAAAATTGTGGTTGTTTATGTCTTACTGGCAGAGAAGATGGACAAGATGGAAAAGGTCACAAGCAGGTCTACTCCATCTTCAAGGGTTGGGCTACTTATGATTTCAGAATTTGCTCCAGGGCACGAGGAGTTAAAATATCCTGGGAAGACAAGGTGGCGGTCACAGGGCTTCCAAGGCCCAGCCCAAGAGCTCTGAGGAGACAGGACAGTCCCTAACGCAGCTCCCTTGCTCCCGGTGGACTGGCCCATGATGGCCTTTGCTGGCTGCCACAGCTGCTTTCCTGGTCTCTGTGGAGGTCCCGGATTAAAGAGCCGGGCGGGGACGTTGGGGAGCACAGAACCCAGACCCATCTGTGGGGTGATGCGAGATGCTTTGTCCAACTAGCCAGTATGTTGCCAGAGCAAAGGTACACACGCTCACAGGTATGTGTGTGTGGCATTTTTTTTCACTTTATTTTTCCCCCTCATTATTTATTTATTATTTGTATAGACTTAGGGGCCATCAATGCGGTTTTGTCAGATGGGTGTACTGTGGTGGTGGAGTCTGGGCCTTTAGTGTACCCATCCCCTGAAGAGTGTGCGTTGCACCCAATAGGTCATTTTCCATCCCTCAGCCCCTCCCCCTCGCCCACCTTCTGGAGTCTCCAGTGGCTATTACGCCATATGAACGTCCATGTGCCCCGCTGTTTGGCTCCCGCTTGTAAGTGAGCCCATGTGACATTTCTGTGTCTGAGTTGTTTCACTCAGACCATTATCATGGCCTCCTGCTCATCCATGTTGCCACAGGACGTGATTTCTTTCCTTTTTAATGGCTGAGTAGTATTCCATGGTGTATGTGTGTGTATGTATACACACACGCACATTTTCTTTATCCAGTCATCTGTTGATGGCCACTTAGGTTGATTCCATGACTTTGCTACTGTGAATTGTACTGCGATAAACCTACCAGTGCTGGTGTCTTTTTTATGCGATGATTTGTTTTCCCTTGGGTAGTGCCCTTATTATTAACAGCACAATGAAAGTGAAGTACCAGAGCCTGGCAAGTCTAATTAACCCCTAATTTTGCTGAATAGTACAAAGAGCTTTCTTTTGGACCCAGAAAGTTTTGATGCATTCCCTCTGTGACAATAACTTAAACAATGAAATAGTACATATTAATTTTACCACGACCAGAATAAACTAGAGTACATTTTATCACAATGAATGTTAAACATAGCATTTTTTTCTACTCCATATACATCTAATGAGAAAGATATAGTTGTATCACAGACATAACTTATCAAAGGTAACATATCCAAAATTTTTACAATGGAAAAATTTTCAAAGAATTTCTGATTATTTAATGCATCTTTAAAAATTAAACTAACTCGATCATTTATACCATAATTTTCCTGTATTTCAAAGGTACATGGTACTGTTTTTATAAGCATATATATTTAATACTTACTGCTAACATTACTAATTTTGTGATTTTAATGTTCACCAAATTATATTAAAAAATACTATATCCTATAAAACTCACCTTTTGCCCATTCATTCCTGGAATTCCAGGTGCTCCAATGGAACCCTAAGGAGACATATGATTAAATTAAGTTGATATCATAACTATAAAATATTTCCATTCTAAACTGATATTGTATTAGTCATGTTAGCCATAACTTTACCTTGCTAAAACATGTTTAACAGGTTATATTTTTCAGATCTTATCCACTGTGTTCCATTATATAATAATGTAGACAGATTCCTCAAGCTTCCCCAGAAACTACAGAGATAAAATTTAATCTTGTTTCTAACTATCCACTTGGCCATAATATGATTTTAAAGAAATTTCTAACGTAAATTGAGATCCATATCTATCAGAGGGCCATATGGCTCTAAATTTTGGTGCTTTTAATAATAAATACGCTTGGTTTCACCTGCAAAAAGCCTAGCAGTAGCAGGAACACTTGAATTTTAAGAACTAAAATACCATGAAACAAAAGGTAATTAAAATAACTACTTGTGACACACTCAAGTAAGGGCCCCATGCTGTATACTCGCACGCATACTGGGGACAGAATGAGTGGTTGGACACAGACGGGTGAGCTGAGAATAAGAAAGCTAATTATTACCTGAGAAAATCCATGACATTTAACTGGATACAGAAACATTAGGAAATATTTTCAAACAGTGATGTCATTTCCCCCCCATTACACCCCCCCATTCAGGCTCTGCAGAAACCATTTTTAAATACAATGTGCTTATTCTTTGTCTAGAACTAGAAAACAGATTTTTCTTAGGAGATGTATGATATTAAATTTCTTTAATAATAATGGGAGAAAGTTTTTTCGGAAAAAATTAGTAATTATAAAACTAAAACTACTCTAAAAATATACCGGAAAAAAAAGTAATTATAATCAAAATAAATTGAGATGGCAAGTTCCTTCATGTATTCAGTGATTATATTGAGTGGGTAATTAAAGAACTTCCTGAAGCCTGAAGCGGTAATTTTATCCCGGTCGTATGTGGATTAGGGTAGCTTTACAATTTCACACCATGCTTAATAGAGACATTATTGCGAAGGACAAAGTGTTCCTACACACAAGTTGTCTCACAACTCATTGGCTTTTACTCGGTTTGCAGGATTATGTTTCAACAGATGCCACATGCCTGCCCGGTGCTTGGGGGATAAAAAGTCTCTATCTTTGATGGATTTCAAAGATAAAGAATAATCACTTTTCCATCTGTTATAATACAATGTTTTCTTTAGTTTTGTGCAGGTTAAATATCCCTTCCCCCACCTCCTTGAGGGGTGGGAGCTAGTGGGAAACAGGGACTTAGTGATATTTTGTTGGCAGAGGGCCATCTACCTGCTATCGTTATGTTTCTTACTGTAGTGTAGGTATAATTTCAGAAATGCTAGATCTTCTCCATCAGAATGCAGTGGTCAGTTCTGATGACCGTGGAGAACACTGAAGTGACAGTTAGGAAGTCACTTTTCAGGTTACCTCAGTAAAAGACACTGGTGGGCCACTCAATGCCGTGCACCAAGCAACAAATACACCGTTCATTCTGGTCAGTGTTGTGACCGTTTGCCAATTCTGTATTTGAGCAAGGCTAGGAGTTCAATCTGCAATGTCATATCATGGTTCACATTTTAAATTTTGTCACAATGTTTCACCAGTATTTGAATTAAAACTTCAATACCTTACAAGGTCAGCAGACAACTTAAAAAGAGTCTGCTACAGACTTACTGAATTTTCAATAATGGAGTTGATTAGAAATCTAAGGCTCACATCATAGGATTGTATTTTTAGAAAGCAGAAGGAACAAATCGGACTAAGGACATCAGCTGGCTTACAGTAGCTAATTTCACTCAAAGAGCTTGCTGTTAGGCCCTGAGAGTATAATTACTTTCATAAGACTGTTGTTTACCTTTTGTCCTGGAGGCCCCAGAGGTCCCTAAAAAAGAAACAAATTCAATTAACATAATACTGTAGCTATTTAAGTTTAGATGACCAATTAAAACGGTCCTATTCCGTAAGGTTCTCTTTGTTGTACTGAACTCTGCTGGCACTTTGTACACAAAGGAAAATGAAAATTTTCAGTTGGAAGTACGTTTTGAAGAACATTAAGCTTATGCAATAGGATTCTGATTTTTCCTTTAAAAAACAAAAAGAATCTTTGCTGTTCCAGCGCATGTGTTTCTTCAAATACCTGCAAAACTATCACATAGATCTCTTCTAGAAGGCTGGAGACACTGTAGCTAGAGGTAGTTACAATGTAGTGCAGTTTCCCAACAAATGGACACATTGTATGACTTGTGCATCTGCAAAACTTCAGTAAGCAGATTTGCAAGGGAAATAGTTGAACAGCATTACAAAGAAATCTGTTCTGTTCTGTTCTTCCTCTTAGGAAATGTGGCCATTTGACCTGCAGAAAAACATGTTTACAAATTCGGGTAGGCCACGGTCAACCATGGCACCTAGTATCTACCAGAAAAGGGAACCCAAGATGCTATCAGCTGTTGCTTACGCTATGATGCTGGGTTGGGATGGA